>NW_018745073.1:0-17004 GCF_001683475.1 Chenopodium quinoa | reverse complement strand
GAATCAAATGAAAGTCAAACACAATTAAACAAAGCTATTTAAATCTAATGAAAGTCAAACACATTCAAAGAAAGCTTTTTGAATCAAATGAAAGTCAAATGCATTCAACAAAGCTAATTGAATCAAATAAAGTCAAACACATTCAAACAAAGTGAAGTGAATCAAATGAAAGTCAAACAAATTCAAACAAAGCTTTTCGAATCAAATGAAAGTCAAATGCATTCTATAAAACTAATTGAATCAAATGAAAGTCAGATGCATTCAACAAAGCTAATTGAATAAAATGAAAGTCAAACACACAAACAAACCTAATTGAGTCAAATAAAACTCAAACACATTCAAACAGAGCTTTTTGAATCAAATGAAAGTCAAATGCATTATCAAAGCTAATTGAATCGAATGAAAGTCAAACACATTCAAACAAAGCTTTTAGAATCAAATTAAAGTCTAATGCATTCTACAAAAGCTAATTAAATCAAATAAAAGTCAAACACAATTCAACAAAGCTATTTAAATCAAATGAAAGTCAAACACATTTAAACAAAGCTTTTTGAATCAAATGAAAGTCAAATGCATTCAACAACGGTAATTGAATCAAATGAAAGTCAAACACATTCAAAAAAACCTAATTGAGTCAAATGAAAGTCAAACACATTCAAACAGAGCTTTTTGAATCAAATGAAAGTCAAATGAATTCATTCAAGCTAATTGAATCATATGAAAGTCAAACACATTCAAATAAAGCTTTTTGCATCAAATTAAAGTCCAATGCATTCTACAAAGCTAATTGAATCAAATGAATGTTAAATGCATTCTACAAAGCTAAACGAATCAAATGGAAGTCAAACACATTCAAACAAAGCTAATTGAATCAAATGAAAGTCAAACAAATTCAAAACAAAGCTTTTTGAATCAAATTAAAGTCAAACACATTCAAACAGAGCTTTTTGAATCAAATGAAAGTCAAACACTTTCAACAAAGCGTTTTAAATCAAATGAAAGTCAAATGCATTCAACAAAGATAATTTAATCAAATGAAAGTCATATGCATTCTACAAAGCTATTTGAATCAAATGAAAGTTAAACACATTCAAGCCAAGCTAATTGAATTTAATGTAAGTCAAACACATTCAAACAAATAGTTTTGAATCAAATGAAAGTCAAACACATTCAAAAAAAGCTGATTGAATCAAATGAAAGTCAAACACATTCAAACAAAGCTTTTTGAATCAAATTAAAGTCTAATGCATTAAACAAAGCTAATTGAATCAAATGAAAGTCAAACACATTCTAACAAAGCTAATTGAATCAAATGAAAGTTAAACACATTCAAACAAACCTAATTGAGTCAAATGAAAATCAAACACATTCAAATAGAGCTTTTTGAATCAAATGAAATTCAAATGCATTCATCAAAGGTAATTGAATCGAATGAAAGTCAAACACATTCAAACAAACCTAATTGAATCAAATGAAAGTCAAACACATTTAAACAAAGCTTTTTGAATCAAATGAAAGTTAAATGAATTCATTCAAGCTAATTGAATCAAATGAAAGTCAAACACATTCATTCAAATCTTTTTGAATCAAATTAAAGTGTAATGCATTCTACAAAGCTAATTGAATCAAACGAAAGTCAAACACAATTATACAAAGCTATTTAAATCAAATGAAAGTCAAACACATTCAAACAAAGCTTTTTGAATCAAATGAAAGTCAAATGCATTCAACAAAGGTAATTGAATCGAATGAAAGTCAAACACATTCAAACAAACCTAATTGTGTCAAATGAAAGTCAAACACATTCAAACAGAGCTTTTTGAATCAAATGAAAGTCAAATGAATTCATTCAAGCTAATTGAATCAAATGAAAGTCAAACACTTTCAAATAAAGCTTTTCGAATAAATTAAAGTCTAATGCATTCTACAAAGCTAATTGAATCAAATGAATGTTAAATGTATTCTACCAAGCTAAACGAATCAAATGGAAGTCAAACTCATTCAAACAAAGCTAATTGAATCAAATGAAAGTCAAACACATTCAAACAAAGCTTATTAAATCAAATGAAAGTCAATCACTTTCAAACAAAGCGTATTAAATCAAATGAAAGTCAAATGCATTCAACAAAGCTAATTTAATCAAATAAAAGTCATATGCATTCTACAAAGCTAATTGAATTAAATGAAAGTTAAACACATTCAAGCAAAGCTAATTGAATTAATTGAAAGTCAAACACATTCAAACAAATCTTTTTGAATCAAATAATAGTTAAATGCATTCAATAAAGCTAATTGAATCAAATGAAAGTCAAACACAGTCAACCAAAGCTTTTTGATTCAAATTAAAGTCAAATACATTCAACAAAGCTAATTTAATCAAATAAAAGTCAATTGCATTCTACAAAGCTAATTGAATCTAATGAAAGTCAAACACAATTAAACAAAGCTAATTAAATCAAATGAAAGTCAAACATTTTCAAACAAAGCTTTTTGAATTAAATGAAAGTCAAATGAATTCATTCAAGCTAATTGAATCAAATGAAAGTCAAACACATTCAAATAAAGCTTTTTGAATCAAATTAAAGTCTAATGCATTCTACAAAGCTAATTGAATCAAATGAAAGTCAAACACATTCAAACAACGTTAATTGAATCAAATGAAAGTCAAACACATTCAAACAAAGCTTTTTGAATCAAATGAAAGTCAAATGCATTCTATAAAGCTAATTGAATCGAATGAAAGTCAAACACATTCAAACAAAGCTTTTTGAATCAAATGAAAGTCAAATGCATTCAACAAAGCTAATTGAATCAAATGAAAGTCAAACACATTCAAACAAAGTTAATTGAATCAAATGAAAGTCAAACAAATTCAAACAAAGGTTTTCGAATCAAATGAAAGTCAAATGCATTCTATAAAACTAATTGAATCAAATGAAAGTCAAATGCATTCAACAAAGCTAATTGAATAAAATGAAAGTCAAACACATTCAAACAAACCTAATTGAGTCAAATAAAACTTAAACATATTCAAACTGAGCTTTTTGAATCAAATGAAAGTCAAATGCATTCATCAAAGCTAATTGAATCGAATGAAAGTCAAACACATTCAAACAAAGCTTTTAGAATCAAATTAAAGTCTAATGCATTCTACAAAGCTAATTAAATCAAATAAAAGTCAAACACAATTAAACAAAGCTATTTAAATCAAATGAAAGTCAAACACATTCAAACAAAGCTTTTTGAATCAAATGAAAGTCAAATGCATTCAACAAAGCTAATTGAATCAAATGAAAGTCAAACACATTCAAACAAAGTTAATTGAATCAAATGAAAGTCAAACAAATTCAAACAAAGGTTTTCGAATCAAATGAAAGTCAAATGCATTCTATAAAACTAATTGAATCAAATGAAAGTCAAATGCATTCAACAAAGCTAATTGAATAAAATGAAAGTCAAACACATTCAAACAAACCTAATTGAGTCAAATAAAACTCAAACACATTCAAACAGAGCTTTTTGAATCAAATGAAAGTCAAATGCATTCATCAAAGCTAATTGAATCGAATGAAAGTCAAACACATTCAAACAAAGCTTTTAGAATCAAATTAAAGTCTAATGCATTCTACAAAGCTAATTAAATCAAATAAAAGTCAAACACAATTAAACAAAGCTATTTAAATCAAATGAAAGTCAAACACATTCAAACAAAGCTTTTTGAATCAAATGAAAGTCAAATGCATTCAACAAAGCTAATTGAATCAAATGAAAGTCAAACACATTCAGACAAAGTTAATTGAATCAAATGAAAGTCAAACAAATTCAAACAAAGGTTTTCGAATCAAATGAAAGTCAAATGCATTCTATAAAACTAATTGAATCAAATGAAAGTCAAATGCATTCAACAAAGCTAATTGAATAAAATGAAAGTCAAACACATTCAAACAAACCTAATTGAGTCAAATAAAACTTAAACATATTCAAACTGAGCTTTTTGAATCAAATGAAAGTCAAATGCATTCATCAAAGCTAATTGAATCGAATGAAAGTCAAACACATTCAAACAAAGCTTTTAGAATCAAATTAAAGTCTAATGCATTCTACAAAGCTAATTAAATCAAATAAAAGTCAAACACAATTAAACAAAGCTATTTTAAATCAAATGAAAGTCAAACACATTCAAACAAAGCTTTTTGAATCAAATGAAAGTCAAATGCATTCAACAAAGCTAATTGAATCAAATGAAAGTCAAACACATTCAAACAAAGTTAATTGAATCAAATGAAAGTCAAACAAATTCAAACAAAGGTTTTAAGAATCAAATGAAAGTCAAATGCATTCTATAAAACTAATTGAATCAAATGAAAGTCAAATGCATTCAACAAAGCTAATTGAATAAAATGAAAGTCAAACACATTCAAACAAACCTAATTGAGTCAAATAAAACTCAAAACACATTCAAACAGAGCTTTTTGAATCAAATGAAAGTCAAATGCATTCATCAAAGCTAATTGAATCGAATGAAAGTCAAACACATTCAAACAAAGCTTTTAGAATCAAATTAAAGTCTAATGCATTCTACAAAGCTAATTAAATCAAATAAAAGTCAAACACAATTAAACAAAGCTATTTAAATCAAATGAAAGTCAAACACATTCAAACAAAGCTTTTTGAATCAAATGAAAGTCAAATGCATTCAACAAAGCTAATTGAATCAAATGAAAGTCAAACACATTCAAACAAAGTTAATTGAATCAAATGAAAGTCAAACAAATTCAAACAAAGGTTTTCGAATCAAATGAAAGTCAAATGCATTCTATAAAACTAATTGAATCAAATGAAAGTCAAATGCATTCAACAAAGCTAATTGAATAAAATGAAAGTCAAACACATTCAAAACAAACCTAATTGAGTCAAATAAAACTCAAACACATTCAAACAGAGCTTTTTGAATCAAATGAAAGTCAAATGCATTCATCAAAGCTAATTGAATCGAATGAAAGTCAAACACATTCAAACAAAGCTTTTAGAATCAAATTAAAGTCTAATGCATTCTACAAAGCTTATTAAATCAAATAAAAGTCAAACACAATTAAACAAAGCTATTTAAATCAAATGAAAGTCAAACACATTTAAACAAAGCTTTTTGAATCAAATGAAAGTCAAATGCATTCAACAACGGTAATTGAAACAAATGAAAGTCAAACACATTCAAACAAACCTAATTGAGTGAAATGAAAGTCAAACACATTCAAACAGAGCTTTTTGAATCAAATGAAAGTCAAATGAATTCATTCAAGCTTATTGAATCATATGAAAGTCAAACACATTTAAATAAAGCTTTTTGGATCAAATTAAAGTCTAATGCATTCTACAAAGCTAATTAAATCAAATAAAAGTCAAACACAATTAAACAAAGCTATTTAAATCAAATGAAAGTCAAACACATTCAAACAAAGCTTTTTGAATCAAATGAAAGTTGATTAGGGGATTTTGCTCCCACCAATCGGAATGCGCCACGTGAACCAATCAGGTCCTGCTAAGTGTCACCCAGTTGGAACTGTCAGGGCTCGCCACGTGGCACGCGCTTATTCGTCCTCCTTGGATCTGTTATGTCACGACATGTGGCATACTCCATGCCTAATGGAGAAACCGGCCACCCAGGCCCAACTTCCGAGGGAAGCCCAATCGGCCCTAGGTTAACCTAAACCTAGGATGGGCACGTTTCCCAAGGTTATAAATACCTCCCTTAATCCTCATTAAGGGGGATTACGAAACACATTACGGAAAAAACACATTAATTACACACAGTAATAACCGGCTGATCTCGCTAACAAAGCAGATTACCTACATTAAACACTCTCACCTAGAGAGACCTGATTACTTTAATTTCCGCATTAATTACTCCTTAATCAAGTGCTAACTTGACCGTTGGAGGCGGAGCTCCCAGGAGTCTCCGTTATTTTGCAGGTACAGGCGTCCGGTTCCAGTCTCGGAATTGTAACTCTCCCGCAGGACATCAGAAAACCCCGAAACTTCTGAGATGGCATCCAAGTCTGTACCGACTCCTGAAGAGAGGCGTCCCCTAGACGACCCTCAAGTTCAGTCGGACCATGATACCGAAAGTGAATTTGAAGTTGAAGCCCACACAGCTTCAGACGGGACCCTAAGGGCCCGACGTACCCGTCATACCGAAAGGAGGGAACGGGAACATCTTCAAACTGGAAGTGAGCCAGCAGGCGCACCGCCTGTTCGGCAACAGCTGACTGATGGGTCTGCTCCCATCACAAGGAACGAACTCATGACCTTCATGAGGGACTTCAAGGGAGAGATTCAAGAGTTGATCAACAAGAAGCCGCCTGCCCCATTCAAGGAGCAGTCGGCTAAGAAACCCTCCACTTCACTGAAGAGGAAACCAGTTCAAGGGCGAGAGGCGACTCCTCATCCTAAATCTAGGAAGCGGGAGCCGCCTGCCCTTGATTTCACAAAATTCCGTGTTCCTACAGGAAATAGGAAACCCGTTCGTCATATTCAGGCGGACGGGTCGAAGCAAACATTCACAGACGCTCAGCTACTGCTAGAGCAGAAGAAGAGTGACCGATTGTGAGAGTCGGCCTCTACTTCAAACTTTCAAGATAGTCTGCGAAATGCCTCGATGAGGCATACTCAGTCGTATCATGAGAATCAGTCAGGCGGCACCTCCCGTCAGTCCGGCTTTCATAGCGACCAGGCAGTACCAAACTTACCATTTGTGCCGCAACAACAGTATTTTTTGCAGCCACCTCCATTTGGTGGACCTGCAGCAAAAAACGTCCAACCTATGGACTGGCAGCTACGGTTGCTTAGACTTGGTGAACAGCCGTCGGCCTTCTCCAAGGAAATTACTGAAGCCGCTCAGCCGGCCAAAGTAAAAAATGTACTAGTAGGCGCCTATGACGGCACTACTAACCCAGAAGACCATCTGATGGCATTCACCAACCTGATGTACCTTCAAGGGTTGGATGATCCCACTTGGTGCAAGTGTTTCCCAGCGACTCTCAAAGGAATCGCACAACAATGGTTCGGCAACCTGCCGACTGGTTGTGTAAATAACTTCAGGACGCTTGCTTATCTATTCACCTCCAACTTCGCCATGAACATCCCTGCGAAGAAAACGACCCTTGATTTAGGAACAATTCAGCAGGGCGAGAAGGAGGGGCTACGTTCTTACATCAGGCGGTTTAACCTGATGAGAATACAGATTCAAGGGTTACCGGATGAGGTAGCCTATACTGACTTTTTCAGAGGTCTTAAAGACGGGTCTACTTTCAAATTTGATTTGGTTCGAAAGAGGGTGGCGACTCTTCAAGAGGCCTTGATTGAAGCAGAAGCCTATATACAGGCGACTGATCTTTGTACGGTAAAACAGTCGGACGGGAAAAGGTTCGACAAAAGAGAGGGACGACATAAACAGTCGTCAAACAAAGATGAGAAAAGAAAAGAGGTCTGGGCGGCTGATTCCTCTAAACAGCCAGCCCAGAAAAAGAAAAAAGAATTCAAACCATACTCCCTAAAGTATGCGTTTAACAAGGATAACCAGTTTATCCTAAAAGAAATCAAGGGACGGATCTCAATTGAGAAGCCGGTCCCCATGAAGGGTTCTGCAAACAACCGGAACCAAGATAAATTCTGTGCTTATCATGATGATGTTGGTCATCACACCAATGACTGCATCAGTCTCATGCGGTATCTGGACCGCCTGGCTGAGCAAGGTGATCTTGCCACTTTATGTCAAGAAATCTACGGGGAACACTTCCTCAAAAAAGCAGTCGACCAAAAAGAATCAACAGGCCGACAGCTCTGATACAGATGATGCAGTCGTCTACACCATTGCAGGCGGCTTCTCAGGAGGCGGCCCCACTATTAGGGGCAACAAAGACAATATCAGGCGGTTAGATGTAAATTCCGTTCACCAAGAACGGTCGTCCAAATATTCATTTCCTGAGATTGTCATCACTGAAGAAGATCTAGGAGGGGTAAGAGGGCCGCATGACGACCTTATCGTCATTGAATGTAAAGTGGCCAACCAGAGAGTTGGCCGAATCCTCATAGATACTGGAAGCTTCTCAGATCTCATCAGTAGCAAATGTCTGTCTAAACTAAAATATCAGACTGATTGCATACATCCGGCCTCCCACCCTTTATTAGGGTTTAGAGGAGGAGTCGTCCACCCACTGGGACGAGTAGATTTACCCATCCGCCTGGGTGAAAAAGGGGAAGGACGACACATGGTAGTCCGGTTCCTGGTAGTAGAGGAACTCTCGGCCTACAACATGATTCTGGGTCGACCAACCCTGAATAATTCCAAGGCTGTTATAATCCCATCTCTTATGTTGCTCAAGTTTGTGAGGGATAATGGAACAGTCGGCTCCCTAAGGGGAGATCAGAGGATGGCCCGAGAGTGCTATCTCTCGGATATCAAGCCCACTGTTATGGCCACTGGGTCAAGCGGTGAAAAACCAGACCTTGACAATGTCAAGGACAGTGCGCCTGTTCAAGAAGCAGGCGGCAAGAAGAGAAAGGCATCCCAGACAGGGGCCGCAAGAAAAGAAAGAAAATAGCAATCAGTGGAAGAGGAGCGGTCGGATGAGTTCCGCCCTCAGCCGACTGGTGAGCATGCGGACCTGATCTTAGACGACTCACGTCCTGACCGAACAGTCAAAGTTGGGACGACTGCTCTGAGAGACCTTGGTGACGACTTTCACGAACTATTGAAAGAATACAAGGATATCTTTGCATTCGAAGTCCATGAAATTCCAGGCATTAGTCCTGATCTGGCGGTACATAAACTGGCTGTGGATCCAAAAAAGAAGCCGGTACGGCAGAAGAAACGGAACCATGGCGAAGAAAGAAGTAAGGCGGCAGCCGCCGAAGTTAAAAAATTACTTGATGTAGGGTTCATTCGGCAATGTTACTTCCCAGACTGGGTTGCAAATGTGGTGCTTGTTAAAAAGCCGAATGGCACCTGGCGAATGTGTGTAGACTACACAGACTTAAACAAGGCGTGCCCCAAAGACAGTTACCCTCTGCCTAAAATTGATAACCTGGTCGACTCAACAGCCGGCCATGCTTTGATGAGCTTTATGGACGCCTACTCTGGTTTCCATCAAATTCCTTTATGGAAGAAAGATCAGGAGATGACGGCCTTCGTCACTGATCAGGGGTTATACTGTTACACGGTCATGCCGTTTGGTCTTAAGAATGCCCCGGCTACCTTCCAGCGAATGATAAACACTGTGTTCTTTGATCAGATTGGGAGAAACGTCGAGGCATACATTGATGATATGATTGTCAAGACTAAACTTCAGAAAGATCATCTGTCGGACCTCCGAGAAACTTTCGCCACACTCAGGCGGCACCATGTCATGCTCAATCCCAAGAAATGTGTATTTGGAGTTGAGTCTGGGAAATTTCTCGGATTCCTTATCAATCAGAGAGGAATGGAGGCGAACCCTGAGAAGGTGCAGGCGGTCATTGACATGCAGTCGCCTCGTACCGTCCGAGAGGTTCAGAAGTTAACAGGTTGTCTGGCGGCCTTGGGAAGATTTCTAAGCCGATCAGGCGACAAATGCCTATACTTTTTCCAGGCAATTAAGAAAAAGGCAAGGTTTGAATGGGGGCCGGATGCTGAGGCCGCCTTCCAGAAATTGAAAGTTCACTTGCATTCCTTGCCGAGGCTGGTCAGCCCTTTGCCTAAAGAAGTACTCTACATGTACCTGGCCGTCTCTGATCATGCGTTAAGCGCTGTTCTCCTTGCTGAAAGAGACGGCTGTCAGCTCCCGGTCTACTTTGTCAGTCACGTACTGAAAAATGCCGAGTTGAGGTATCCACTAGTGGAGAAATTTGGTCTTGCACTCTTCATGGCTGTTAAAAAATTGAAGCCCTACTTTTTGGCACATGCAGTCGTCGTGTATACAGACCAACCTATCAAGCGGCCCCTTACCATCATGGAGTCGTCAGGCCGAATGATCAAATGGGCCATAGAAATACAGAGCCTCGAAGTTACTTTCGAGCCTAGAAAAGCAGTGAAGGGGCAAGCCTTTGCTGACTTTATTGTAGAGATGACTCGTCCTCCTGACTCTCAAGTTCCAGACCAAGTATGGAAGGTATATGTGGACGGAAGCTTTACTTCAAATGGTTGTGGAGCAGGCGTCATATGTCAGTCGCCAGAGGGCGACAGGTACGAGTATGCTCTACGCTTCAGTTTTCAGGCTTCAAACAATGAGGCAGAATATGAAGCTTTACTAGCCGGGATCCGCATGTGCAAGGCGGCAGGGGCAAGAAAAATAGACGCTTGTTCCGATTCACAATTGATAGTGAGTCAGTACAATGGCGAATACGAAGCAACCCATCCGGCCATGATCAAGTATTTACAGGCGGTTCGACAAGCAGTCGGCTCCCTTGAGGATTTCCATCTAATCCAAGTGCCGAGATCAGAAAACAACCAGGCGGATGCACTGTCAAAATTAGCATCATCCGCCTCCTCTGATACTCCTCGAACTGTTTTTTTGGGAAGTAATGGAGAAGAGAAGCATCGAGGAAAACCCTATTGGAATCCTAGACAGAAACTTAACCTGGATGGATTCAATCAGGGCATTTCTGACAAACGGTACACTGCCGGATGATCCTCAACAGGCGGCAGCACTGAAAAAACGAGCCACCTGTTTTGAAATGATAAAAGCAGAACTTCACAAAAGGGGGTACCTTCAACCCTTCTTAAAGTGTGTTACTCCAGAAAAGGGACGAGAGATACTAGACGATCTTCACTCTGGTTACTGTGCTTCTCATATAGGCGGTAGGGCGCTTGCTCAAAGGGCAAGGCGGCAGGGCTACTTTTGGCCTACTTTGGAAGCAGATGCAATGGAGATGGTGAAAAAATGTGACAAGTGTCAAAGGTTTGGCAAACTAATTCACCGTCCGGCTACTGACCTCACTACCATTCATAGCCCACTACCGTTTGCTAAGTGGGGTATGGACATTCTGGGTCCATATACGCCTGCTACAGGCGGAAGGAGGTACATACTTGTTGCCGTCGACTACTTCACTAAATGGGTAGAGGCGGAGGCTGTAAAGGGAATCAAGACGAAGGATGTAATTTCATTAATCTGGAAAAATGTCATCACTCGGTTCGGGGTTCCCATGTCTATGGTTTTTGATAATGGTCCCCAATTTGAGACGCCTGTTCTCAAAAGTTGGTTGGGTGACCAAGGAATTGCAAATTACTTTGCATCTGTCGGCCGTCCACAAGCAAATGGCCAGGTAGAAGCCTTTAATAAAGTCATCTCAGATGGTCTCAAGAAAAAGATTGAACGAGCAGGCGGCCTTTGGGCGGATGAACTACCACATGTTCTCTGGGCCATTAGGACGACTGAAAAAGGGGCGACTGGAGAAACTCCATTCCTCCTAACTTATGGTGCGGAAGCTGTTCTTCCAATAGAACACTACGAGCCGACTCTTCGAGTAATGCTATATGACGAAGAGGCAAACTGGGAAGCCATGCGCCTGACATTAGACTCACTTCCTGAAAAGAGGGGCAATGCTGTTTTTGCGACATGAAATCTATCGCCTGAAAATGACTAGATCATACAACAAGAAAGTACACAGGCGTCCACTCAAAGTAGGGGACTTTATACTTAGAAAAATGGAAGCAGTTGGTAGGGCTAATGAGTCTGGCAAAACTAACTCCCAACTGGGAAGGACCCTACCGAATCTATGAGGAAGTCAGGGACGGTACCTACCGTCTGGAAACACCAGACGGACTACCATTGCCTCGAACTTGGAATGTAGATAATCTTAAGAAATATTTCTTTTGAATGCTGTAAATAGTCAAGAGCTACTTAATAAAAGTTTGCACTTACTATTCAATTTTGTACTAAGAGGGGCACGCCTACTAAGAAATAGTCGGCTACTCTCCATTGAGTATTTTACTCTATTTTCAGAGGGGCATGCCGTCTGTACCTTTACAGTCGGCTACTCTCCACTGAGTATTTTCTCTCTTCAGAGGGGCATGCCGTCTGTACTTTTACAGTCGGCTACTCTCCATTGAGTTTTTCACTCTATCTTCAGAGGGGCATGCCGTCTGTACCTTTATAGTCGGCTACTCTCCATTTGAGTATTTTTACTCACAATAGGGGCATGTCGTCTGGACATATAGTCGGCTACTCTCCATAAGAAGATGGCCGACTAATGCCAAACACATAGCCAACCCCCTAATACTTAGCTAAAAAGATTAGGGCCTGGTCGACCCTGTGCCTAACAGGCGGCTACCCTCCTTTTACTTAGCACCTACGTTCACCAAGAACTTACCAAGGCCACAGGCCGAATGATCAGACCAGGCGTCAAGCCAACTGATCAAATCTACAAAACTAATACGACCTGTCCCAAGATCATAGCAGGCGTCCGACGGCATCCCTCCGGATGAAATTCGTCGCAGAGAGCAGCTCCCTTTTGGGTGGAACATTGTTCTATAAACTAATTACACGGCACCTATACGACTGTCCCCAAGGGCAACCACGTAGCCGTTTTTGAGACAAGGATAACTCTATGACTAACCAAACCAGTGGTAGCAGTTGACATCTGAGTCAGATGACCGCCTGTATTACTTGGGATAAATGCAGGGGGTACCTCTTGAGTTAATAGCCAACAAACATTGGCGAATCAAGGGGTCTAGCCGGCCTCCGCCGCTTGGTACCTCTACTTCTCAAGCAAGAGTGACGGCGACTGAGTAACTCAAACGTTAACTCATAGTCACTCCCTCAAATTTGGTAGGGAACCTAAAAGGTTTGAGTAGACCGCCTGTTTTTTGGCAAACAGGGGCACTCAAACCCCTATTCCTACTAGGTAACCTATTGAGTTAATAGCCAACAAACATTGGCGAATCAAGGGGATCAGCCGGCCTCCGCCGCCTGGTACCTCTACTACTCAATCTAGAGTGTGACGGAGACTAAGTAACTCCTATGTTAACTTATAGTCACTCCCTCAAACTTAGTATGGAGCCTAAAAGGGTATGAGTCGTCCGATTGTTTTTAGCAAACAGGGGCTCTCAACCACTACTCCTGCTAGGTTAACAAATTATGAGTTAAAAGCCAACAAACATTGGCGAATAAAGGGAAACAACCGGTACCCGCCGCTTGTTATCTCTACTACTCAGTTCCTTGGCGACTAGGTAACACTCATGTTTACTTGGTCAGACCACTTTCCTACTTGGATAAATTTACAAATGACAGGACCGCCTACCTAAAAAGGATCCAGTCTTTAAAATAGTTCGAATACCGATTGGATAAATGGCCGACTGATCGTCTATCCTGGAAACAGACAACCAGTCGTCCAGGGGCATAAGCGGCGTGCCTAACTATCCGTACCTGTCTGCAACTATCGGTCATGCAAAACAGTCGGTCTAGTGAACAATTGGATATTAGAATATGGAATACTTAGACAAATTTGAGGCAAAACAAAAATTCATTAAAAATAAGCCGGTCATTAAAGACCAGCAAAATATTCAAAGCCCCGGCCCCCTGGCCGGGTAAATACAAAACAAACGGCACGCAGGCCGTGTAAAGAATACATAAAGCTTAAGAAGGGGGCAGTTCAGTATTAGCAGCTGCCGCCTGGTCAGCACTCTTCTTGCTGGACTCGGCTTCAGCTGCATCCTTTTTTGAATGCCTTACCCCCAAGCGGCACAAGCGCCACTACCGGCTCCTCCTCCTCCAACGCCTCTTCCTCAGCAGCCACCAGGATCTCTTGATTATATGTATCCGAGCACTGGCGGTACGTTCTTTCCCAAGAGACAAAGTCCGGCACTGGGGAAGAGGCGGCCCCAAGTCATGCGCTGGATTTGAGCGGAGTCTTCCATCATCTCCCGGACCAGCTCTTTCTTCTCTTGCTCGGCCTTTTCCGAGAGCTCTTGGGTAAGACTCTTCTCCTGGGTCACCAGGCGTTCCTTTACGCTGGCCAAGAATTTCTCCATGGCTTCGTAAGAGTACATTTTTAGGCGAAGAGGTTTCAGCTCGGCCTTCAGATTTGTGATGGTCGCCTCCAGCTCGTCATTCTTCTTCTGGGCCGCCTCTAACTGAGCCCGAACAGCGGCGGTTAGCCTGCGCCTGATAATAAAGAATATCAATGGTTAGAACTTCATTTTGGGCAATTTGAAACATTGCCTTATCACAGTCAGAGGCGGCCATAGCTTTTGCAGCCTTTACCTCTTTGTTCTTCCGATCAAGCGGCTTGCGAAGGCCGTTCACTCGGAGCAGGGCCTAAGTACAAAGAAACAGGCGTCAATTTCCAAACAAAAAAATAAAACAGGCGTCCAGAAATTCAAATACTCAAAAGTATGCTAAGTATACCTCAGCAAGGACCCCTGCAATCCCGTCAAGGTCAAGGGTGCCGACACCCCTGAACGGCCTCCCTTTCAGCTGGAGGAACTGCCCTGATCATAGACTTGGCCATCTCTACCAAGTCAGGCTCCTGAGGGCCGGCTTGCATCAAGCATAAACAAACGGATTAGACCTAGTAAAAAAGGGAGCAAGTCTAAAATTTACAAGGACAACTTCATACCTCTAGGCGGCCCAGTTGGAGTTTTAGAAGAAGTGGCCGGCTGTTTTCTCAGCCGCCACCTGTTTCCTGGCCAGAACCAGGAGAGCTCCCAACAGTCGTCTTCCGGGCCTTGGGGTCCGGCTGTTGGGAAGATGAAGCTCTTGGAGCACCCGTCTAAAAAAAGAAGAAAAAAAATCAGTATATGCATGAACACTCCAAAAAGAGGGTGAAAGGTTCGGAGCTCACCAAGGGTGCCCCCTTTTTGGGGGAGTCGGTTGAAGCTTGTTGCATGATAGAGGCCTGCAACATGGCCGCCGCAGTCTTGGAGGCCAGTGAATCTTGCTCATGGCGTCAGCTGCAAAAACAAACAGCAAAGTTAATAAAAGATAAACAACAAATGTATGGAACAACAGAGTATTCGACAGGCCGACTACCTCTTGAGCACCGACTGCTGAGGCCACAGGCGGCCAAAAAGTACTCGTCATAGAGCCACTTGAAGCTCGGGACGCAGTGCAGGGGTACTTGCTCTCGTACCCCTGAAGTAGAGTCGACCCTCGACTCTACTTTAAAGAGTCCTTTATCAAGGATCTCTTTCTTAGCCTTGGGGGGAACAGGCGGCATGCTACGGCCGCCTGCAAGAAGAGGCGGATTCCTGTTCCACCTATTGAAGCGCTTGTTCAGCTCAATGTCTGAACTCTCAATGATGAGGAAGGTGCTCCGCCAGTCCTTCCACTTGTTTGCTTTACCTCTCGTCATGAGGTAGCCCCGGTGGCTTGTCAATTGATACCAGCCGGTACCGCCTGTCTTAGGGGTCCGGCTGAGATAGTTCATATGGGCGAAAGCCTCGAAGCTCGGCTCCACCCCGTGCAGTTCGCACCCGGCCACATAGCCGAGTACGTTGACCCAGGAGTTTGGGGCTAACTGCCATAACCCCAACTCATACCCATCCAAAATCCGCTGAACAGCCGGATGTAATGGGAAGCGCAGCCCTGCCTTGATGGCCGCCTCGTAGCAGCCAAAGCAGGCGCTATCATAACTGGAACCAGCCGGCCAGACGACTGTGTCTTCTGGATCCGGCACAAACACTAGAAATCGGGGCCCATGGTGTGGTTTGCAATAAAGCTCTCCACTTTCTCTTGCATGGCTGTGATTCGGCCCCGAGGTACCGTGCAGTAGTAAGGGGTATTTAGCTCTCGGTAAGAGGCGGATGGCTCCGCCCAATTGTCCCCCTTCTCAACTGCGTGAGAAAGTCTCGCCTCTTGCAGGCGGCTGTTTTTCTCTTCTGTGCCCAAAGAAGCATTCCAGAAGAGCTTGACTCGGAATCGTCCTCTGACGAGTCCGAAGAGGACGACTCCTCCCCTCTCCCGGAGGGGCCCGCCTCCTCTCTTTGAAAAGGAGCAGAATTGTTAACTGTTAAATGGGAAGGGGTCACTATGACTCCCCCACAGAATTGCCGGCATCCAGGCCGCCTTGTTTCACTTCCACATCTGGCGCCTGGTCAGATGTTTCACTAAGCGGCACCCTGTGGGAGGAGCCGTCTGAATTTGAGATCCTAGCTGTCTTTTTTCGTTCTGGCCATCCTGCTCTGCATAGACACAGATACAGTCGGACTTTGTATAAAGGGCAAAGATGGGTCCGGAAAAGGGCAGGCGGCACTCCTAGTCCTAGATTCAGCCGTCCCGGTGACCGGCTGATCACTAACCTAGGTCGTGTCGTGTGCTTCCGTGGTGCCATTTCAAAAAATAAAAAGAAAATTAAGAGTAAGAGAACTGAGTTACCTGAACGAGTGACGGTTGATGAAGTTCTGAAAATCCTGTGCAGTCGGCTTGTCAGAACAGGCGGTAGGCAGAAAAAAGTCCGAAATGTCAGAGCAAGTTCAGGGGTCCGAATGTTCTCAAAAAGTTCTCAAAGTGTGAAAATGACTCAAGACAACTCTCCCTTATATAGGCGAAGTGAGAAGGCGAAGGGTCACTTTCAGAATTCAAAATTTGGGCGGGAAAATCTCTCGTCCTTTCGCCGACTGACACCTGTAGCAGGCCGTCGCCTGTTACAGTGCGACACCTGTCACAGGTAACACGTGACCAATCACGTGCCACCTGTGAGGGGCAAATGATTAGGGGATTTTGCTCCCACCAATCGGAATGCGCCACGTGAACCAATCAGGTCCTGCCAAGTGTCACCAGTTGGAACTGTCAGGGCTCGCCACGTGGCACGCCGCTTAACCCAGGCCCAACTTCCGAGGGAAGCCCAATCGGCCCTAGGTTAACCTAAACCTAGGATGGGCGCGTTTCCCAAGGTTATAAATACCTCCCTTAATCCTCATTAGGGGATTACGAAACACATTACGGAAAAAACACATTAATTACACACAGTAATAACCGGCTGATCTCGCTAACAAAGCAGATTACCTACATTAAACACTCTCACCTAGAG
>NW_018745072.1:0-142481 GCF_001683475.1 Chenopodium quinoa | reverse complement strand
TTGTTTGAATGTGTTTGACTTTCTTTTGATTCAATTAGCTTTGTAGAATGCATTAGACTTTCATTTGATTCAAATAGCGTTGTGTGATTGTGTTTGACTTTCATTTGATTAAATTAGCTTTGTTGAATGCATTTGACTTTCATTAGATTCATAAAGTTTTGTTTGAATGTGTTTGACTTTCCTTTGATTCAATTAGCTTTGTAGAATGCATTAGACTTTCATTTGATTTAATTAGCTGTTTGAATGCTTTTCACTTTCAATTGATTCAATTAGCTTTGTAGAATGCATTTGACTTTCATTTGATTAAATTAGGTTTTTGGAATGCATTTGACTTTCATATGATTCAAAAACCTTTGTTTGAATGTGTTTGACTTTTATTTGAATCAATTAGCTATGTTTGAATGTTTTTTTACTTTCATTTGATTTAATTATCTTTGTAGAATGCATTTGACTCTCATTTGATTCAATTAGCTTTGATGAATGCATTTGACTTTAATTTGATTCAAAAAGCTTTGTTTGAATGTGTTTGACTTTCATTTGATTCAATTTGCGTTTAGAATGCATTAGACTTTCATTTGATTCAATTAGCTTTGTTTGATTGTGTTTGACTTTCATTTGATTCAATTAGCTTTGTTGAATGCATTTGACTTTCATTTGATTCAAAAAGCTTTGTTTGAATGTGTTTGACTTTCGTTTGGTTCAATTAGCTTTGTACAATGCAGTTTCATTTGATTCAATTAGCTTTGTTTGAATGTGTTTGACTTTCATTTGATTCAATTACCTTTGTTTGAATGTGTTTGACTTTCATTTGATTCCTTTGTTGAATTTGACTTTCATTTGATTCAAAAAGTTTGTTTAAATGTGTTTGACTTTCATTTGATTTAATTAGCTTTATAAAATGCATTTGACTCTCATTTGATTCAATTAGCTTTGTTGAATGCATTTGAGTTTTATTTTATTTAAAAAGCTTTGTTTGAATGTGTTTGACTTTCTTTTGATTCAATTAGCTTTGTAGAATGCATTAGACTTTCATTTGATTCAAATAGCGTTGTGTGATTGTGTTTGACTTTCATTTGATTAAATTAGCTTTGTTGAATGCATTTGACTTTCATTAGATTCATAAAGTTTTGTTTGAATGTGTTTGACTTTCCTTTGATTCAATTAGCTTTGTAGAATGCATTAGACTTTCATTTGAATTAATTAGCTTTGTTTTGAATGCTTTTCACTTTCAATTGATTCAATTAGCTTTGTAGAATGCATTTGACTTTCATTTGATTAAATTAGGTTTTTGGAATGCATTTGACTTTCATATGATTCAAAAACCTTTGTTTAAATGTGTTTGACTTTTATTTGAATCAATTAGCTATGTTTGAATGTTTTTTACTTTCATTTGATTAAAAAAGTTTTGTTTGAATGTGTTTGACTTTCATTTGATTCAAATAGCTTTGTTTTATTTTGTTTGACTTTCATTTAATTCAATTAGCTTTGTTTGATTGTGTTTGACTTTCATTAGATTCAATTAGCTTTGATGAATGCATTTGACTTTCATTTGATTCAAAAAGCTTTGTTTGAATGTGTTTGACTTTCATTTGATTCAATTGGCGTTGTAGAATGCATTAGACTTTCATTTGATTCAATTAGCTTTGTTTGATTGTGTTTGACTTTCATTTGATTCAATTAGCTTTGTTGAATGCATTTGACTTTCATTTGATTCAAAAAGCTTTGTTTGAATGTGTTTGACTTTCATTTGATTCAATTACCTTTGTTTGAATGTGTTTGACTTTCATTTGATTCAATTAGCTTTGTTGAATGCTTTGACTTCATTTGATCAAAAAGCTTTGTTTGAACTTTCATTTGGTTCAATTAGCTTTGTACAATGCATTAGAGTTTCATTTGATTCAATTAGCTTTGTTTGAATGCTTTTCATTTTCAATTGATTCAATTAGCTTTGTAAAATGCATTTGACTTTCATTTGATTAAATTAGCTTTGTGGAATGCATTTGACTTTCATATGATTTAAAAAGCTTTGTTTGAATATGTTTGACTTTTATTTGAATTAATTAGCTATGTTTGAATGTGTTTTACTTTCATTTGATTTAATTTGCTTTGTAGAATGCATTTGAATTTCATTTGATACAATTAGCTTTATTGAATGCATTTTACTTTGATTTGATTCAAAAAAGCTTTGTTTGAATGTGTTTCACTTTCATTTGATTCAATTGGCGTTGTAGAATGCATTAGACATTCATTTGATTCAATTAGCTTTGTTTGATTGTGCTTGACTTTCATTTGATTTCAATATGCTTTGTAGAATGCCTTTGACTTTCGTTTGATTTAAATAGCTTTGTTTGAATGTGTTTTGATTTTCATTTGATACAATTAGCTTTATAGAATGCATTAGACTTTCATTTGATTCAAAAACCATTGTTTGAATGTGTTTGGCTTTTATTAGATTCAATTGGCTTTGTAGAATGCATTTGACTTTCATTTGATTCACTTAGCTTTGTTAAATGCATTTTACTTTCATACGATTCAAAAAGCTTTGTTTGAATGAGTTTGACTTTCATTTGATTCAATTAGCTTTGTTGAAAGCATTTCACTTTCATTTGATTCAAAATGATTTGTTTGAATGTGTTTGACTTTCATATGGTTCAATTAGCTTTTAAAATGCATTTGACTTTCATTTGACTTTATTAGCTTTGTTGTATGCATAAGACTTTAATTTTGATTCAAAAACTTTGTTTTGAATGAGTTTGACTTTCATTTGAATCAATTAGCTTTGTTTGAATGTGTTTTGACTTTCATTTGATTTAATTAGCTTTATAGAATGCATTTTACTTTCATTTGATTCAATGAGCTTTGTTGAAAGCATTTGACTTTCTTTTGATTAAAAAGCTTTGTTTGAATGTGGTTGACTTTCATTTGATTCAATTACCTTTGTTTTATTGTGTTTCACTTTCATTTGATTTAATTAGCTTTGTAGAATGCATTTGACTTTCATTTGATTCAATATGATTTGAAAAATGCATCTGACTTTCATTTGATTCAAATAGCTTCTTTGAATGCATTTGACTTTTTAATATGATTCAACAAGCTTTGTTTGAATGTGTTTGATTTTCATTTGACACAATTAGCTTTGTTTGAATGTGTTTGACTTTCATTTGATTTAATTAGCTTTGTAGAATGCATTTGGCTTTCATTTGATTCAATATGATTTGTAGAATGCATTTGACTTTCATTTGATTTAAATAGCTTCTTTTGAATGCATTTGACTTTAATTTGATTCAAAAAGCTTTGTTTGAATGTGTTTGACTTTCATTTGAATCAATTAGCTTTGTTTTAATGTGTTTGACTTTCATTTGATTTAATTAGCTTTATAAAATGCATTTGACTCTCATTTGATTCAATTAGCTTTGTTGAATGCATTTGACTTTTATTTGATTTAAAAAGCTTTGTTTGAATGTGTTTGACTTTCTTTTGATTCAATTAGCTTTGTAGAATGCATTAGACATTTATTTGATTCAAATAGCGTTGTGTGATTGTGTTTGACTTTCATTTGATTAAATTAGCTTTGTTGAACGCATTTGACTTTCATTAGATTCATAAAGTTTTGTTTGAATGTGTTTGACTTTCATTTGAGTCAATTAGCTTTGTAGAATGCATTAGACTTTCATCCGATTCAATTAGCTTTGTTTGAATTTTTTTCACTTTCAATTAATTCAATTAGCTTTGTAGAATGCATTTGACTTTTAATTTGATTAAATTAGGTTTTTGGAATGCATTTGACTTTCATATGATTCAAAAACCTTTGTTTGAATGTGTTTGACTTTTATTTGAATCAATTAGCTATGTTTGAATGTTTTTTACTTTCATTTGATTTAATTATCTTTGTAGAATGCATTTGACTCTCATTTGATTCAATTAGCTTTGATGAATGCATTTGACTTTCATTTGATTCAAAAAGCTTTGTTTGAATGTGTTTGACTTTCATTTGATTCAATTGGCGTTGTAGAATGCATTAGACTTTCATTTGATTCAATTAGCTTTGTTTGATTGTGTTTGACTTTCATTTGATTCAATTAGCTTTGTTGAATGCATTTGACTTTCATTTGATTCAAAAAAGCTTTGTTTTGAATGTGTTTGACTTTGATTTGATTAAAAAAGCTTTGTTCGAATGTGTTTGACTTTCATTTGATTCAATTAGCTTTGTTGAATGCATTTGACTTTCATTTGATTCATAAAGCTTTGTTTGAATTGTTTGACTTTCATTTGATTCAATTAGATTTGTAGAATGCATTAGAGTTTCATTTGATTCAATTAGCTTTGTTTGAATGTGTTTGATTTTCATTTGATACAATTAGCTTATAGAATGCATTAGACTTTCATTTGATTCAAAAACCATTCTTTGAATGTGTTTGACTTTCATTTGATTCAATTACCTTTGTTTGAATGTGTTTGACTTTTATTAGATTCAATTGGCTTTGTAGAATGCATTTGACTTTCATTTGATTCACTTAGCTTTGTTAAATGCATTTTACTTTCATACGATTCAAAAAGCTTTGTTTGAATGAGTTTGACTTTCATTTGATTCAATTAGCTTTGTTGAAAGCATTTCACTTTCATTTGATTCAAAATGCTTTGTTTGAATGTGTTTGACTTTCATATGATTCAATTAGCTTTTAAAATGCATTTGACTTTCATTTGACTTTATTAGCTTTGTTGTATGCATATGACTTTAATTTTGATTGAAAAAACTTTGTTTGAATGAGTTTGACTTTTATTTGAATCAATTAGCTTTGTTTGAATGTGTTTGACTTTCATTTGATTTAATTAGCTTTATAGAATGCACTTGACTTTCATTTGATTCAATGAGCTTTGTTGAAAGCATTTGACTTTCTTTTGATTAAAAAAGCTTTGTTTGAATGTGGTTGACTTTCATTTTATTGAATTAGCTTAGTTTTATTGTGTTTGACTTTCATTTGATTTAATTAGCTTTGTAGAATGCATTTGACTTTCATTTGATTCAATATGATTTGAAAATTGCATTTGATTCAATATTATTTGCCTTTTAATATGATTCAACAAACTTTGTTTGAATGTGTTTGATTTTCATTTGACACAATTAGCTTTGTTTGAATGTGTTTGACTTTCATTTGATTTAATTAGCTTTGTAGAATGCATTTGGCTTTCATTTGATTAAATATGATTTGTAGAAAGCATTTGACTTTCATTTGATTCAAATAACTTCTTTGAATGCATTTGACTTTAATTTGATTCAAAAAGCTTTGTTTGAATGTGTTTGACTTTCATTTGAATCAATTAGCTTTGTTTTAATGTGTTTGACTTTCATTTGATTTAATTAGCTTTATAAAATGCATTTGACTCTCATTTGATTCAATTAGCTTTGTTGAATGCATTTGACTTTTATTTGATTTAAAAAGCTTTGTTTGAATGTGTTTGAATTGTGATCAGCCGGTCACCGGGGACGGCTGAATCTAGGACTAGGAGTGCCGCCTGCCCTTTTCTGGACCCATCTTTGCCCTTTATACAAAGTCCGACTGTATCCGTGTCTATGCAGAGCATGATGGGCAGAACAAAAAAGACTGCCAGGTTCTCAAACTCATACGGCTCCTCCCACTGGGTGCCGATTAGTGAAACATCTGACCAGGCGCCAGATGTGGAAGTGAAACAAAGCGGCTTGAAAGCCGACAGTTCTGAGGGAGGAGTCAAAGTGACCCCTTCCCATTTTACAGTTGACAATTCTACATTCTCTCCTGCTCTTTTGAAAGGAGAGGAGGCGGGCCCCTCCGGGAGAGGGGAGGAGTCGTCCTCTTCGGACTCGTCAGAGGACGAATCCAAGTCTAGCTCTTCTGGCCATGCTTCTCTGGACACAAAAGAGAAAAACAGTCGCCTACAAGAGGCGAGGCTTTCTCACGCAGTTTAGAAGGGGACGATTGGGCGGAGCCATCCGCCTCTCACCGAGAGCAAAATACCCCCTACTACTGCACGGTACCTCGGGGCCGGATCACGGCCATGCAAGAGAATGTGGGGAGCTTTATCGCAAACCACACAATGGGCCCCAGCTTTTTAGTGTTCGTGCCGGATCCAGAAGACACAGTCGTCTAGCCGGCTGGTACCAGTTATGATGGCGCCTGCTTTGGCTGCTACGAGGCGGCCATTAAGCCTGGGCTGCGCTTCCCACTACATCCGGCTATTCAGCGGATCTTGGATGGGTATGAGTTGGGGTTATGGCAGTTAGCCCCGAACTCCTGGGTCAACGTACTCGGCTATGTGGCCGGGTGCGAACTACACGGGGTGGAGCCGAAATTCGAGGCTTTCGCCCACATGAACTACCTCAGCCGGACCCCTAGGGCAGGCGGTACCGGCTGGTATCAATTGACGAGCCACAGGGGCTACCTCATGACGAGAGGTAAAGCAAACAAATGGAAGGACTGGCGGAGCACCTTCCTTATCATTGAGAGTTCAGACACAGAGCTGAACAAGCGCTTCAACAGGTGGAAAAGGAATCTGCCCCTTCTTGCAGGCGGCCGCAGCATGCCGCATGTTCCCTCCAAGGCTAAGAAAGAGATCCTAGATAAAGGACTCTTCAAAGTAGAGTCGAAGGTGAACTCTACTTCAGGGGTACGAGAGCAAGTACCCCTGCACTACGTCCCGAGTTTCAGATGGCTCTACGACGAGTACTGTTTGGCCGCCTGTGGCCTCAGCAGTCGGTGCTCAAGAGGTAGCCGGCCTGTCGAATACTCTGTTGTTCCGTGCATTTCTTGTTATGACTTTTATTAACTTTGCTATTTGTTTTTGCAGCGGACGCCATGAGCAAAATTACCGCCTCCAGGACTGCGGCGGCCATGTTGCGGGCCTCCATCATGCAACAGTCTTCAACCGACTCCCCCAACAAGGAGGCACCCTTGGTGGGCTTCGAACCTTTCACCCTCTTTTTGGAGTTGTGTTTATGCATATACTGACTCTTTTCTTCTTTTTTAGACGGGCGCTCCAAGAGCTTTTTCTTCCCAACAGCCGGACCCCAAGGTCTGAAGGACGACTGTTGCGAGCTCTCCTGGTTCTGCCAGGAAACATGCGGCGGCTGAGAAACAGCCGGCCACTTCTTCTGGGCCACATAGAAGTATGAAATTGTCCTTGTAAATTTTAGACTTGCTCCCTCCTTTACTAGGTCTAATCCGTTTGTTTATGCTTGACGCAGCCGGCCCTCAGGAGCCTGACTTGGTCGAAGTGGCCAAGTCTATGATCAAGGCCGTACCTCCAGCTGAAAGGGAGGCGGTCAGGGGTGTCGGCACCCTTGACCTAGACGGGATTGCAGGGGTCCTTGCTGAGGTATACTTAGCATATTATTGAGTATTTGAATTCCAGGACGCCTGTTTTCTTTTTTGTTTGGAAACTGACGCCTGTTCCCCTTTTTACTTAGGCCCTGCTCCGAGTGAACGGCCTTCGCAAGCCGCTTGACCGGAAGAACAAAGAGGTAAAGGCTGCAAAATCTATGGCCGCCTCTGACTGTGATAAGGCAATGTTTCAAATTGCCCAAAATGAAGTTCTGACAATTGATATTCTTTATTATCAGGCGCAGGCTACCGCCGCTATCCGGGCTCAGTTAGAGGCGGCCCAAAAGAGGAATAGCGAGCTGGAGGCGACCATCAACAACCTCAAGACCGAGCTGAGACCTCTTCGCCAAAAGATGTCCTCATACGAAACCTTGGAGAAATCCTTGGCGAGCGTAAAGGAACGCCTAGTGACCCAGGAGAAGAGTCTTATTCAGGAGCTCTCAGAAAAGGCCGAGCAAGAAAAGAAAGAGCTGGTCCGGGAGATGATGGAAGACTCTGCTCAAATCCAGCGCATGACTTGGGGCCGCCTCTTCCCCAATGCCGACTTTGCCTCCTGGAAAAAAACAAACCGCCAGTGTTCTGATAGATATAATCAAGAGATCCTGGTGACTGCTGAGGAAGAGGCGCTGGAGGAGGAGGAGCAGCCGGTAGTGGCGCTTGTGCCGCTTGGGGGTAATACATCGAAGAAGGATGCAACTGAAGCCGAGTCCAGCAAAAAGAGTGCTGACCAGGCGGCAACTGCTAATATTGAAGATCTGCCCCCTTCATAAGCTTTATGTCTTCTTTCCCCGGCCTGCGTGCCGTTTGTTTGTATTTACCCGGCCAGGGGGCCGAGGCTCTGAATATTTTGCCGGTCTTTAATGACCGGCTTCCTTTTAATGAATATTTTTGTTTTGCTTCAAATTTGTTCAAGTATTGAATATTCTGATATACAATTGTACACTATACCGACTGTTTTACATGGCCGATAGTTGCAGACAAGTACGGATAGTTAGTCACGCCGCCTATGCTCTTGGACGACTGGTTGTCTGTTTCTAGGCTAGACGATCAGTCGGCCATTTATCCAATCGGTATTCGAACCATTTTAAAGACTGGATCCCCTTTAGGAAGGCGGTTCTGTCATTTGTAAAATTAACCAAGTAGGAAAGTGGTTTCCTACTTGTCATGTTTTTAGGCTAGAGACTTTAGGCCGTCTAGGCCGACTGTTCCCCGCCATATTTAATCTAGTGTGAACAGGTGCTGTATGAACACCTTTTTAGTTTCATACTAAATTTTTAAGGTGTGACCAAGTAAACATGATTGTTAACTAGTCGCCAAGTAATTGAGTAGTAGAGGTATCAAGCGGTTGGTACCGGTTGTTCCCCTTTATTCGCCAATGTTTGTTGGCTTTTAACTCATAGGTTGTTAACCTAGCAAGAGTAGTGGTTGAGAGCCCCTGTTTGCTAAAAACAGGCGGACGACTCATACCTTTTAGGCTCCATACTAAGTTTGAGAGAGTGACTATGAGTTAACTTTGGTGTTACTCAGTCGTCGTCACTCCTGCTTGAGTAGTAAAGGTACCAGGCGGCGGAGGCCGGCTGAACCTTTTGATTCGCCAATGTTTAATGGCTATTAACTCAAGAGGTACCCCCTGCATTTATCCCAAGTAATACAGATGTCAACTGCTACCACTAGTTTGGTTAGTGATAGAGTTATCCTTGTCTCAAAAACGGCTACGTGGTTGCCCTTAGGGACAGTCGTATAAGTGCCGTGTAATTAGTTTATAGAGCAATGTTCCACCCAAAAGGGAGCTGCTCTCTGCGACGAATTTCATCCGGAGGGATGCCGCCGGACGCCTGCTATGATGTTGGGACAGGTCGTATTAGTTTTTGAAGATTGGATCAGTTTGCTTGGCGACTGGTCTGATCATTCGGCCTGTGGCCTTGGTTAGTCCTTTGGTGGACGCAGATGCTAAGTAAGAGGAGGGCAGCTGCCTATTTAGGCACAGGGTCGGCCAGGCCACCATCATTTTTTAGCTAAGTATAGGAGGGTGGTCGTCTGTCTTGGAATCGACTGTATGTTCAGACGACATGCCCCTATGGTGATAGAGTAAAATATTCAATGGAGAGTAGCCGACTGTAATGGTACAGGCGGCATGCCCCTCTGAAGATAGAGTAAAATACTCAATGGAGAGTAGCCGACTGTATAGGTACAGACGGCATGCCCCTCTGAAGATAGAGTAAAATACTCAATGGAGAGTAGCCGACTGTAAAGGTACAGACGGCATGCCCCTCTTAAGTAAAAATGAAAACTGAGTATGGAGAGTAGCCGACTGTTTGTTAGTAGGCGTGCCCCTCTTAGTACAAAATTGAATATTAAGTATGCAAACTTTTATTAAGTAGCCCTTGACTATTTATATCATTCAAAAGAAATATTTCTTAAGATTATCTACATTCCAAGTTCGAGGCAACGGTTGGTCGTCTGGTGT
Source organism: Chenopodium quinoa (assembly GCF_001683475.1). NCBI lineage: Eukaryota > Viridiplantae > Streptophyta > Magnoliopsida > Caryophyllales > Amaranthaceae > Chenopodium > Chenopodium quinoa. Next base: position 132,659 of record NW_018745072.1, on the reverse strand, counting down.
TTCCAGACGGTAGGTACCGTCCCTGACCTCTTCACAGATTCGGTAGGGTCCTTCCCAGTTGGGAGTTAGTTTGCCAGACTCATTAGCCCTTCCAACTGCTTCCATTTTTCTAAGTACAAAGTCCCCCACTTTGAGTGGACACCTGTGTACTTTTTTGTTGTATGATCTAGTCATTCTCAGGCGGTAAATTTCATGGCGCAAGACAACATTGCCCCACCTTTCAGGAAGTGAGTCTAATGCCAGGCGCATGGCTTCCCAGTTTGCCTCTTCGTCATATAGCATTACTCGAAGAGTCGGCTCGTAGTGTTCTATTGGAAGAACAGCTTCCGCACCATAAGTTAGGAGGAATGGAGTTTCTCCAGTCGCCCCTTTTTCAGTCGTCCTAATGGCCCGGAGAACATGTGGTAATTCATCCGCCCATAGGCCGCCTGCTCGTTCAATCTTTTTCTTGAGACCGTCTGAGATGAATTTATTAAAGGCTTCTACCTGGCCGTTTGCTTGTGGACGGCCGACAGATGCAAAGTAGTGTGCAATTCCTTGGTCACCCAACCAGCTTTTTGAGAACAGGCGTCTCAAATTGGGGACCATTATCAAAAACCATAGACATGGGAACCCCGAACCGAGTGATGACATTTTTCCAAATGAATGAAATTACATCCTTCGTCTTGATTCCCTTTACAGCCTCTGCCTCTGCCTCTACCCATTTAGTGAAGTAGTCGACGGCAACAAGTATGTACCTCCTTCCGCCTGTAGCAGGCGTATATGGACCCAGAATATCCATGCCCCACTTAGCAAACGGTAGTGGGCTATGAATGGTAGTGAGGTCAGTAGCCGGACGGTGAATTAGTTTTCCAAACCTTTGGCACTTGTCACATTTTTTCACCATCTCCATCGCATCTGCTTCTAAAGTAGGCCAAAAGTAGCCCTGCCGCCTATATGGGAAGCACAGTAACCAGAGTGAAGATCATCTAGTATCTCTCGCCCCTTTTCTGGAGTAACACACTTTAAGAAGGGTTGAAGGTACCCCCTTTTGTGAAGTTCTCCCTTGATTATTTCAAAACTGGTTGCTCGTTTTTTCAGTGCTGCCGCCTGTTGATGATCATCCAGCAGGGTACCATTTGTCAGATATGCCCTGATTGGATCCATCCAGGTTGAGCTTCTGTCTAAGATTCCAATAGGGTCTTCCTCAATGCTTCTCTTCTCCATTACTTCCCAAAAAACAGTTCGAGGAGTATCACAGGAGGCGGATGATGCTAATTTTGAAAGTGCATCCGCCTGGTTGTTTTCTAATCTCGGCACTTGGGTCAGATGGAAATCCTCAAGGGAGCCGACTGCTTGTCGGAGCGCCTGTAAATACTTGATCATGGCCGGATGGGTTGCTTCGTATTTGTCGTTGTACAGACTCACTATCAATTGTGAATCGGAACAGGCGTCTATTTTTCTTGCCCCTGCCGCCTTGCACATGCGGATATTCTGCCTCATTGTTTGAGGCCTGAAAACTGAAGCGTAGAACATACTCGTACCTGTCGCCCTCTGGCGACTGACATATAACGCCTGCTCCACAACCATTTGAAGTAGAGCTTCCATCCACATATACCTTCCAGACTTGGTCTAGAACTTGAGAGTCAGGAGGACGAGTCATCTCAACAATAAAGTCAGCAAAGCTTTCCCCTTCACTGCTTTTCTAGGCTCGAAGGTAACTTCGAGGCTCTGTATTTCTATGGCCCATTTGATCATTTGGCCTGACGACTCCATGATGGTCAATGGCCGCTTGATAGGTTGGTCTGTATACACGACGACTGCATGTGCCAAAAAGTAGGGCTTCAATTTTTTAACAGCCATGAAGAGTGCAAGACCAAATTTCTCCACTAAGGGATACCTTAACTCGGCATTTTTCAGTACGTGACTGACAAAGTAGACCGGGAGCTGACAGCCGTCTCTTTCAGCAACAAGAACAGCGCTTAACGCATGATCAGAGACGACCAGGTACATGTAGAGTACTTCTTTGGGCAAAGGGCTGACCAGCCTCGGCAAGGAATGCAAGTGAACTTTCAATTTCTGGAAGGCCGCCTCAGCATCCGGCCCCCATTCAAACCTTGCCTTTTTCTTAATTGCCTGGAAAAAGTATAGGCATTTGTCGCCTGATCGGCTTAGAAATCTTCCCAAGGCCGCCAGATAACCTGTTAACTTCTGAACCTCTCGGATGGTACGAGGCGACTGCATGTCGATGACCGCTTGCACCTTCTCAGGGTTCGCCTTTATTCCTCTCTGATTGATAAGGAATCCGAGAAATTTCCCAGACTAAACTCCAAAGAAACATTTCCTGGGATTGAGCATGACATGGTGCCGCCTGAGTGTGGCGAAAGTTTCTCGGAGGTCCGACAGATGATCTTTCTGAAGTTTAGACTTGACAATCATATCATCAATATATGCCTCGACATTTCTCCCAATCTGATCAAAGAACACAGTGTTTATCATTCGCTGGAAAGTGGCCGGGGCATTCTTAAGACCAAACGGCATGACCGTGTAACAGTATAACCCCTGATCAGTGACGAAGGCCGTCTTCTCCCGATCTTTCTTCCATAAAGGAATTTGATGGAAACCAGAGTAGGCGTCCATAAAGCTCATCAAAGCATGGCCGGCTGTTGAGTCGACCAGGTTATCAATTTTAGGCAGAGGGTAACTATCTTTGGGGCACGCCTTGTTTAAGTCTGTGTAGTCTACACACATTCGTCAGGTGCCATTCGGCTTTTTAACAAGCACCACATTTGCAACCCAGTCTGGGAAGTAACATTGCCGAATGAACTCTGCATCAAGTAATTTTTTAACATCGGCGGCTGCCGCCTGACTTCTTTCTTCGCCATGGTTCCGCTTCTTCTGCCGTACCGGCTTCTTTTTCGGATCCACGGCCAGTTTATGTACCGCCAGATCAGGACTAATGTCTTGCATTTCATGGACTTCGAATGCAAAGATGTCCTTGTATTCTTTCAATAGTTTGTGAAAGTCATCACCCAGGTCCCTTAAAGCAGTCGTCCCAACCTTGATTGTTCTGTCAGGACGCGAGTCATCTAAGATCAGGTCCGTATGCTCACCAGCTGGCTGAGGGCGGAATTCACCCGATCGCTCCTCTGCCAATGATTGCTATTTTCTGTCTTTTCTTGCGGCCCCTGTCTGGGATGCCTTTCTCTTCTTGCCGCCTGCTTCTTGAACAGGCGCACTCTCCTTGACATTGTCAAGTTCTATTTTTCCACCGCTCGACATTGTGGCCATAACAGTGGGCTTGACATCCGAGAGATAGCACTCTCGGGCCATCCTCTGATCTCCCCTTAGGGACCCGACTGTTCCATTATCCCTCTCAAACTTGAGCAACATAAGAGATGGGATTCTAACAGCCTTGGAATTATTCAGGGTTGGTCGTCCCAGAATCATGTTGTAGGCCGAGAGTTCTTCTACTACCAGGAACCGGACTACCATGTGTCGTCCTTCCCCTTTTTCGCCCAGGCGGATGGGTAAATCCACTCGTCCCACTGGGTGGACGACTCCTCCTCCAGACCCTACTAAAGGGTGGGATGCCGGATGTATGCAATCAGTCTGATATTTTAGTTTCGACAGACATTTGCTACTGATGAGATCTGAGGAGCTTCCGGTATCTATGAGGATTCGACCAACTCTCTGGTTGGCCACTTTACATTCAATAACGATAGGGTCGTCATGCGGCCCTCTTACCCCTCCTAGATCTTCTTCAGTGATGACAATATCAGGAAATGAATATTTGGAGGGTCGTTCTTGGTGAACGGAATTTACATCTAACCGTCTGATATTGTCTTTGCTGCCCCTAATAGTGGGGCCGCCTCCTGAGAAGCCGCCTGCAATGGTGTAGACGACTTCATCATCTGTATCGGAGCTGTCGGCCTGTTGATTCTTTTTGGTCGACTGCTTTTTCGAGGAAGTGTTCCCCGTAGATTTCTTGACATAAGTGTCAAGGTCACCTTGCTCAGCCAGGCGGTCCAGATACCGCATGAGAGTGATGCATTCATTGGTGTGATGACCAACATCTTCATGATAATCACAGAATTTTTCTTGGTTCCGATTGTTTGCAGAACCCTTCATGGGGACCGGCTTCTCAATTGAGATCCGTCCCTTGATTTCCTTTAGGATAAAATGGCTATCCTTGTTAAACACATACTTTGGGGAGGATGGTTTGAATTCTTTTTTCTTCTTCTGGGACGGCTGTTTAGAGGAATCAGTTGCCCAGACCTCTTTTCTCTTCTCGTATTTGTTTGACGACTGCTTCTGTCGTCCTTCTCTTTTGTCGGACCTTTTCCCGTCTGACTGTTTTACCATACTACAAAGATCAGTCGCCTGTATATAGGCTTCCGCTTTAATCAAGGCCTCTTGAAGAGTCGCCACCCTCTTTCGGACCAAATCAAATTTGAAGGTCGACCCGTCTTTGAGACCTCTGAAAAAGTCAGTATAGGCTACTTCATCCGGTAACCCTTGAATCTGTATTCTCATCAGGTTAAATCGCCTGATGTAAGAACGAAGCCCCTCCTTCTCGCCCTGCTGAATTGTTCCTAAATCAAGGGTCGTCTTCTTCGCAGGGATGTTCATGGCGAAGTTGGAGGTGAATAAGTAAGCAAGCGTCTTGAAGTTATATACACAACCAGTCGGCAGGTTGCCGAACCATTGTTGTGCGATTCCTTTGAGAGTCGCTGGAAAACACTTGCACCAAGTGGGATCATCCAACCCTTGAAGGTACATCAGGTTGGTGAATGCCATCAGATGGTCTTCTAGGTTAGTAGTGTCGTCATAGGCGCCTACTAATACATTTTTCACTTTGGCTGGCTGAGCGGCTTCAGTAATTTCCTTGGAGAAGGCCGACGGCTGTTCACCAAGTCTAAGCAAACGTAGCTGCCAGTCCATAGGTTGGACATTTTTTGCTGCATGTCCACCAAACGGAGGTGGCTGTAAAAAATACTGTTGTTGCGGTACAAACGGTAAGTTTGGCACCGCCTGGTCGCTATGAAAGCCGGACTGACGGGAGGTGCCGCCTGACTGACTCTCATGATACGACTGAGTATGCCTCATCGAGGTATTTCGCAGACTGTCTTGGAAGTTTGAAGTAGAGGCCGACTCTGACAATCGGTCATTCTTCTTCTACTGTAGCAGTAGCCGAGCGTCTGTGTATGTTTTCCTCGACCCGTCCGCCTGAATATGACGAACAGGTTTCCTATTTCCTAGAGTAGGAAAACGGTATTTTGTGAAATCAAGGGCAGGTGGCTCCCACTTCCTAGATTTAGGATGAGGGGTCGCCTCTCGCTCTTGAACTGGCTTCCTCTTCCGTGAAGTGGAGGGTTTCTTAGCCGACTGCTCCTTGTCCAGAGCATGAGTTCGTTCCTTGTGATGGGAGCAGACCCATCAGTCCCTCATGAAGGTCATGAGTTCGTTCCTTGTGATGGGAGCAGACCCATCAGTCGGCTGTGCCGAACAGGCAGTGCGCCTGCTGGCTCGCTTCTAGTTTGAAGATGTTCCCGTTCCCTCCTTTCGGTATGACGGGTACGTCGGGCCCTTAGGGTCCCGTCTGATGCTGTGTGAGCTTCAACTTCAAATTCATTCTCAGTATCGTGGTCCGACTAAACTAGAGGATCGTCCAGGGGACGTCTCTCTTCAAGAGCCGGTACAAACGTGGGTGCCATCTCAGAAGTACTCTCCCCACAGACGGCGCCAAAATGTTTCGGGGTTTTCTGATGTCCTGCGGGAGAGTTACAATTCCGAGACTAGAACCGGACGCCTGTACCTGCAAAACAAACGGATGCTCCGGATGATTGGAGATCCGCCTCCGACGGTCAAGTTAGTACTTGATTAAGGAGTAATTAATGCGGAAATTAAAGTGATTGGGTCTCTCTAGGTGAGAGTGTTTAATGTGTGTAATCTGCGTGATCTCCCTTAATCAGGATTAAGGGAGGTATTTATAACCTCGGGAAACGTGCCAATCTAGGTTTAGGTTAACCTTGGGCTGATTGGGCTTCCCTCGGAAGTTGGGCCTAGGTGACCGGCTTCTCCATTAGGCATGGAGTATGCCACGTGTCATGACATAATAAGTCCAGGGTGGACGAATAAGCGTGTGCCACGTGGCAAGCCCTGAGAGGTCCAACTTGGGGACACTTGGCAGGACCTGATTGGCCCACGTGGCGCATTCCGATTGGTGGGAGCAAAATCCCCTAATCAACTTTCATTTGATTCAAATAACTTCTTTGAATGCATTTGACTTTAATTTGATTCAAAAAGCTTTGTTTGAATGTGTTTGACTTTCATTTGAATCAATTAGCTTTGTTTTAATGTGTTTGACTTTCATTTGATTTAATTACCTTTATAAAATGCATTTGACTCTCATTTGATTCAATTAGCTTTGTTGAATGCATTTGACTTTTATTTGATTTAAAAAGCTTTGTTTGAATGTGTTTGACTTTCTTTTGATTGAATTAGCTTTGTAGAATGCATTAGACTTTCATTTGATTCAAATAGCGTTGTGTGATTGTGTTTGACTTTCATTTGATTCAATTGGCGTTGTAGAATGCATTACACTTTCATTTGATTCAATTAGCTTTGTTTGATTGTGTTTGACTTTCATTTGATTCAATTAGCTTTGTTGAATGCATTTGACTTTCAATTGATTCAAAAAGCTTTGTTTGAATGTGTTTGACTTTCATTTGATTCAATTACCTTTGTTTGAATGTGTTTGACTTTCATTTGATTCAATTACCTTTGTTTGAATGTGTTTGACTTTCATTTGATTCAATTAGCTTTGTTGAATACATTTGACATTCATTTGATTCAAAAAGCTTTGTTTGAATGTGTTTGACTTTCATTTGATTCAATTAGATTTGTAGAATGCATTAGAGTTTCATTTGATTCAATTAGCTTTGTTTGAATGCTTTTCATTTTAAATTGATTCAATTAGCTTTGTAAAATGCATTTGACTTTCATTTGATTAAATTAGCTTTGTGGAATGCATTTGACTTTCAAATGATTTAAAAAGCTTTGTTTGAATTTGTTTTACTTTCATTTGATTTAATTTGCTTTGTAGAATGTGTTTGACTTTCATTTGATTCAATTGGCGTTGTAGAATGCATTAGACATTCATTTGATTCAATTAGCTTTGTTTGATTGTGCTTGACTTTCATTTGATTCAATATGCTTTGTAGAATGCATTTGACTTTCATTTGATTTAAATAGCTTTGTTTGAATGTGTTTGATTTTCATTTGATACAATTAGCTTTATAGAATGCATTAGACTTTCATTTGATTCAAAAACCATTGTTTGAATGTGTTTGACTTTCATTTGATTCAATTACCTTTGTTTGAATGTGTTTGACTTTTATTAGATTCAATTAGCTTTGTAGAATGCATTTGACTTTCATTTGATTCACTTAGCTTTGTTAAATGCATTTTACTTTCATACGATTCAAAAAGCTTTGTTTGAATGAGTTTGACTTTCATTTGATTCAATTAGCTTTGTTGAAAGCATTTCACTTTCATTTGATTCAAAATGCTTTGTTTGAATGTGTTTGACTTTCATTTGATTCAATTAGCTTTTAAAGTGCATTTGACTTTCATTTGACTTTATTAGCTTTGTTGTATGCATATGACTTTAATTTTGATTCAAAAACTTTGTTTGAATGAGTTTGACTTTTATTTGAATCAATTAGCTTTGTTTGAATGTGTTTGACTTTCATTTGATTTAATTAGCTTTATAGAATGCATTTGACCTTCATTTGATTCAATGAGCTTTGTTGAAAGCATTTGACTTTCTTTTGATTAAAAAAGCTTTGTTTGAATGTGGTTGACTTTCATTTGATTCAATTAGCTTTGTTTTATTGTGTTTGACTTTCATTTGATTTAATTAGCTTTGTAGAATGCATTTGACTTTCATTTGATTCAATATGATTTGAAAAATGCATCTGACTTTCATTTGATTCAAATAGCTTCTTTGAATGCATTTGACTTTTAATATGATTCAAAAAGCTTTGTTTGAATGTGTTTGACTTTCATTTGATTCAATTAGCTTTTTAGAATGCATTTGACTTTCATTTGACTTTATTAGCTTTGTAGAATGCATATGACTTTAATTTTGAATCAAAAACTTTGTTTGAATGAGTTTGGCTTTTATTTGAATCAATTAGTTTTGTTTGAATGTGTTTGACTTTCATTTAATTTAATTAGTTTTATAGAATGCAAATGACTTTCATTTGATTCAATGAGCTTTGTTGAAAGCATTTGACTTTCATTTGATTAAAAAAGCTTTGCTTGAATGTGTTTGACTTTCATTTGATTCAAATAGCTTTGTTTTATTGTGTTTGACTTTCATTTGATTCAATTAGCTTTGTTTGATTGTGTTTGACTTTCATTTGATTCAATTAGCTTTGTTGAATGCATTTGACTTTCATTTGATTCAAAAAGCTTTGTTTGAATGTGTTTGACTTTCATTTGATTCAATATGCTTTGTAGAATGCATTTGACTTTCATTTGATTTAAATAGCTTCTTTGAATGCATTTGACTTTAATTTGATTCAAAAAGCTTTGTTTGAATGTGTTTGATTTTCGTTTGATACAATTAGCTTTGTAGAATGCATTAGACTTTCATTTGATTCAAAAAGCATTATTTGAATGTGTATGACTTTCATTTGATTCAATTAGCTTTGTTGAAAGCATTTCACTTTCATTTGATTCTAAATGCTTTGTTTGAATGTGTTTGACTTTCATTTGATTCAATTAGCTTTTAAAATGCATTTGACTTTCATTTGACTTTATTAGCTTTGTTGTATGCATATGACTTTAATTTTGATTCAAAAACTTTGTTTGAATGAGTTTGACTTTCATTTAAATCAATTAGCTTTGTTTGAATGTGTTTGACTTTCATTTGATTTAATTAGCTTTATAGAATGCATTTGACTTTCATTTGATTCAATGAGCTTTGTTGAAAGCATTTGACTTTCTTTTGATTAAAAAAGCTTTGTTTGAATGTGGTTGACTTTCATTTGATTCAATTAGCTTTGTTTTATTGTGTTTGACTTTCATTTGATTTAATTAGCTTTGTAGAATGCATTTGACTTTCATTTGATTCAATATGATTTGAAAAATGCATCTGACTTTCATTTGATTCAAATAGCTTCTTTGAATGCATTTGACTTTAATTTGATTCAAAAAGCTTTATTTGAATGTGTTTGATTTTCGTTTGATACAATTAGCTTTGTAGAATGCATTAGACTTTCATTTGATTCAAAAAGCATTATTTGAATGTGTTTGACTTTCATTTGATTCAATTACCTTTGCTTGAATGTGTTTGACTTTCATTTGATTCAATTAGCTTTGTCGAATGCATTTGACTTTCATTTGATTCAAAAAGCTTTGTTACAATGTGTTTGACTTTCATTTGTTTCAATTAGATTTGTAGAATGCATTAGAGTTTCATTTGATTCAATTAGCTTTGTTTGAATGCTTTTCATTTTAAATTGATTCAATTAGCTTTGTAAAATGCATTTGACTTTAATTTGATTAAATTAGCTTTGTGGAATGCATTTGACTTTCAAATGATTTAAAAAGCTTTGTTTGAATTTGTTTGAGTTTTATTTGAATCAATTAGCTATGTTTGAATGTGTTTTACTTTCATTTGATTTAATTTTCTTTGTAGAATGCATTTGAATTTCATTTGATACAATTAGCTTTAATGAATGCATTTTACTTTGATTTGATTCAAAAAGCTTTGTTTGAATGTGTTTGAGTTTCATTTGATTCAATTGGCGTTGTAGAATGCATTAGACATTCATTTGATTCAATTAGCTTTGTTTGATTGTGCTTGACTTTCATTTGATTCAATATGCTTTGTAGAATGCATTTGACTTTCATTTGATTTAAATAGCTTTGTTTGAATGTGTTTGATTTTCATTTGATACAATTAGCTTTATTGAATGCATTAGACTTTCATTTGATTCAAAAACCATAGTTTGAATGTGTTTGACTTTCATTTGATTCAATTACCTTTGTTTGAATGTGGTTGACTTTTATTAGATTCAATTAGCTTTGTAGAATGCATTTGACTTTCATTTGATTCACTTAGCTTTGTTAAATGCATTTTACTTTCATACGATTCAAAAAGCTTTGTTTGAATGAGTTTGACTTTCATTTGATTCAATTAGCTTTGTTGAAAGCATTTCACTTTCATTTGATTCAAAATGCTTTGTTTGAATGTGTTAGACTTTCATTTGATTCAATTAGCTTTTAAAATGCATTTGACTTTCATTTGACTTTATTAGCTTTGTTGTATGCATATGACTTTAATTTTGATTCAAAAACTTTGTTTGAATGAGTTTGACTTTTATTTGAATCAATTAGCTTTGTTTGAATGTGTTTGACTTTCATTTGATTTAATTAGCTTTATAGAATGCATTTGACCTTCATTTGATTCAATGAGCTTTGTTGAAAGCATTTGACTTTCTTTTGATTAAAAAAGCTTTGTTTGAATGTGGTTGACTTTCATTTGATTCAATTAGCTTTGTTTTGTTGTGTTTGACTTTCATTTGATTTAATTAGCTTTGTAGAATGCATTTGACTTTCATTTGATTCAATATGATTTGAAAAATGCATCTGACTTTCATTTGATTCAAATAGCTTCTTTGAATGCATTTGACTTTTAATATGATTCCAAAAGCGTTGTTTGAATGTGTTTGACTTTAATTTGATTCAATTAGCTTTTTAGAATGCATTTGACTTTCATTTGACTTTATTAGCTTTGTAGAATGCATATGACTTTAATTTTGAATCAAAAACTTTGTTTGAATGAGTTTGGCTTTTATTTGAATCAATTAGCTTTGTTTGAATGTGTTTGACTTTCATTTAATTTAATCAGTTTTATAGAATGCAAATGACTTTCATTTGATTCAATGAGCTTTGTTGAAAGCATTTTACTTTCATTTGATTAAAAAAGCTTTGTTTGAATGTGTTTGACTTTCATTTGATTCAAATAGCTTTGTTTTATTGTGTTTGACTTTCATTTGATTCAATTAGCTTTGTTTGATTGTGTTTGACTTTCATTTGATTCAATTAGCTTTGTTGAATGCATTTGACTTTCATTTGATTCAAAAAGCTTTGTTTGAATGTGTTTGACTTTCATTTGATTCAATATGCTTTGTAGAATGCATTTGACTTTCATTTGATTTAAATAGCTTCTTTGAATGCATTTGACTTTAATTTGATTCAAAAAGCTTTGTTTGAATGTGTTTGATTTTCGTTTGATACAATTAGCTTTGTAGAATGCATTAGACTTTCATTTGATTCAAAAAGCATTATTTGAATGTGTATGACTTTTATTTGATTCAATTAGCTTTGTTGAAAGCATTTCACTTTCATTTGATTCAAAATGCTTTGTTTGAATGTGTTTGACTTTCATTTGATTCAATTAGCTTTTAAAATGCATTTGACTTTCATTTGACTTTATAAGCTTTGTTGTATGCATATGACTTTAATTTTGATTCAAAAACTTTGTTTGAATGAGTTTGACTTTTATTTGAATCAATTAGCTTTGTTTGAATGTGTTTGACTTTCATTTGATTTAATTAGCTTTATAGAATGCATTTGACTTTCATTTGATTCAATGAGCTTTGTTGAAAGCATTTGACTTTCTTTTGATTAAAAAAGCTTTGTTTGAATGTGGTTGACTTTCATTTGATTCAATTAGCTTTGTTTTATTGTGTTTGACTTTCATTTGATTTAATTAGCTTTGTAGAATGCATTTGACTTTCATTTGATTCAATATGATTTGAAAAATGCATCTGACTTTCATTTGATTCAAATAGCTTCTTTGAATGCATTTGACTTTTAATATGATTCAAAAAGCTTTGTTTGAATGTGTTTGACTTTCATTTGATTCAATTAGCTTTTTAGAATGCATTTGACTTTCATTTGACTTTATTAGCTTTGTAGAATGCATATGACTTTAATTTTGAATCAAAAACTTTGTTTGAATGAGTTTGGCTTTTATTTGAATCAATTAGCTTTGTTTGAATGTGTTTGACTTTCATTTAATTTAATTAGTTTTATAGAATGCAAATGACTTTCATTTGATTCAATGAGCTTTGTTGAAAGCATTTGACTTTCATTTGATTAAAAAAGCTTTGTTTGAATGTGTTTGACTTTCATTTGATTCAAATAGCTTTGTTTTATTGTGTTTGACTTTCATTTGATTCAATTAGCTTTGTTTGATTGTGTTTGACTTTCATTTGATTCAATTAGCTTTGTTGAATGCATTTGACTTTCGTTTGATTCAAAAAGCTTTGTTTGAATGTGTTTGACTTTCATTTGATTCAATATGCTTTGTAGAATGCATTTGACTTTCATTTGATTTAAATAGCTTCTTTGAATGCATTTGACTTTAATTTGATTCAAAAAGCTTTGTTTGAATGTGTTTGATTTTCGTTTGATACAATTAGCTTTGTAGAATGCATTAGACTTTCATTTGATTCAAAAAGCATTATTTGAATGTGTATGACTTTCATTTGATTCAATTAGCTTTGTTGAAAGCATTTCACTTTCATTTGATTCAAAATGCTTTGTTTGAATATGTTTGACTTTCATTTGATTCAATTAGCTTTTAAAATGCATTTGACTTTCATTTGACTTTATTAGCTTTGTTGTATGCATATGACTTTAATTTTGATTCAAAAACTTTGTTTGAATGAGTTTGACTTTCATTTGAATCAATTAGCTTTGTTTGAATGTGTTTGACTTTCATTTGATTTAATTAGCTTTATAGAATGCATTTGACTTTCATTTGATTCAATGAGCTTTGTTGAAAGCATTTGACTTTCTTTTGATTAAAAAAGCTTTGTTTGAATGTGGTTGACTTTCATTTGATTCAATTAGCTTTGTTTTATTGTGTTTGACTTTCATTTGATTTAATTAGCTTTGTAGAATGCATTTGACTTTCATTTGATTCAATATGATTTGAAAAATGCATCTGACTTTCATTTGATTCAAATAGCTTCTTTGAATGCATTTGACTTTAATTTGATTCAAAAAGCTTTATTTGAATGTGTTTGATTTTCGTTTGATACAATTAGCTTTGTAGAATGCATTAGACTTTCATTTGATTCAAAAAGCATTATTTGAATGTGTATGACTTTCATTTGATTCAATTAGCTTTGTTGAAAGCATTTCACTTTCATTTGATTCAAAATGCTTTGTTTGAATATGTTTGACTTTCATTTGATTCAATTAGCTTTTAAAATGCATTTGACTTTCATTTGACTTTATTAGCTTTGTTGTATGCATATGACTTTAATTTTGATTCAAAAACTTTGTTTGAATGAGTTTGACTTTCATTTGAATCAATTAGCTTTGTTTGAATGTGTTTGACTTTCATTTGATTTAATTAGCTTTATAGAATGCATTATACTTTCATTTGATTCAATGAGCTTTGTTGAAAGCATTTGACTTTCTTTTGATTAAAAAAGCTTTGTTTGAATGTGGTTGACTTTCATTTGATTCAATTAGCTTTGTTTTATTGTGTTTGACTTTCATTTGATTTAATTAGCTTTGTAGAATGCATTTGACTTTCATTTGATTCAATATGATTTGAAAAATGCATCTGACTTTCATTTGATTCAAATAGCTTCTTTGAATGCATTTGACTTTAATTTGATTCAAAAAGCTTTATTTGAATGTGTTTGATTTTCGTTTGATACAATTAGCTTTGTAGAATGCATTAGACTTTCATTTGATTCAAAAAGCATTATTTGAATGTGTTTGACTTTCATTTGATTCAATTACCTTTGCTTGAATGTGTTTGACTTTCATTTGATTCAATTAGCTTTGTCGAATGCATTTGACTTTCATTTGATTCAAAAAGCTTTGTTACAATGTGTTTGACTTTCATTTGTTTCAATTAGATTTGTAGAATGCATTAGAGTTTCATTTGATTCAATTAGCTTTGTTTGAATGCTTTTCATTTTAAATTGATTCAATTAGCTTTGTAAAATGCATTTGACTTTCATTTGATTAAATTAGCTTTGTGGAATGCATTTGACTTTCAAATGATTTAAAAAGCTTTGTTTGAATTTGTTTGAGTTTTATTTGAATCAATTAGCTATGTTTGAATGTGTTTTACTTTCATTTGATTTAATTTTCTTTGTAGAATGCATTTGAATTTCATTTGATACAATTAGCTTTAATGAATGCATTTTACTTTGATTTGATTCAAAAAGCTTTGTTTGAATGTGTTTGAGTTTCATTTGATTCAATTGGCGTTGTAGAATGCATTAGACATTCATTTGATTCAATTAGCTTTGTTTGATTGTGCTTGACTTTCATTTGATTCAATATGCTTTGTAGAATGCATTTGACTTTCATTTGATTTAAATAGCTTTGTTTGAATGTGTTTGATTTTCATTTGATACAATTAGCTTTATAGAATGCATTAGACTTTCATTTGATTCAAAAACCATAGTTTGAATGTGTTTGACTTTCACTTGATTCAATTACCTTTGTTTGAATGTGGTTGACTTTTATTAGATTCAATTAGCTTTGTAGAATGCATTTGACTTTCATTTGATTCACTTAGCTTTGTTAAATGCATTTTACTTTCATACAATTCAAAAAGCTTTGTTTGAATGAGTTTGACTTTCATTTGATTCAATTAGCTTTGTTGAAAGCATTTCACTTTCATTTGATTCAAAATGCTTTGTTTGAATGTGTTTGACTTTCATTTGATTCAATTAGCTTTTAAAATGCATTTGACTTTCATTTGACTTTATTAGCTTTGTTGTATGCATATGACTTTAATTTTGATTCAAAAACTTTGTTTGAATGAGTTTGACTTTTATTTGAATCAATTAGCTTTGTTTGAATGTGTTTGACTTTCATTTGATTTAATTAGCTTTATAGAATGCATTTGACCTTCATTTGATTCAATGAGCTTTGCTGAAAGCATTTGACTTTCTTTTGATTAAAAAAGCTTTGTTTGAATGTGGTTGACTTTCATTTGATTCAATTAGCTTTGTTTGATTGTGTTTGACTTTCATTTGATTCAATTAGCTTTGTTGAATGCATTTGACTTTCATTTGATTCAAAAAGCTTTGTTTGAATGTGTTTGACTTTCATTTGATTCAATATGCTTTGTAGAATGCATTTGACTTTCATTTGATTTAAATAGCTTCTTTGAATGCATTTGACTTTAATTTGATTCAAAAAGCTTTGTTTGAATGTGTTTGATTTTCGTTTGATACAATTAGCTTTGTAGAATGCATTAGACTTTCATTTGATTCAAAAAGCTTTGTTTGAATGAGTTTGACTTTCATTTGATTTAATTAGCTTTGTAGAATGCATTTGACTTTCATTTGATTCAATATGATTTGAAAAATGCATCTGACTTTCATTTGATTCAAATAGCTTCTTTGAATGCATTTGACTTTTAATATGATTCAAAAAGCGTTGTTTGAATGTGTTCGACTTTCATTTGATTCAATTAGCTTTTTAGAATGCATTTGACTTTCATTTGACTTTATTAGCTTTGTAGAATGCATATGACTTTAATTTTGAATCAAAAACTTTGTTTGAATGAGTTAGGCTTTTATTTGAATCAATTAGCTTTGTTTGAATGTGTTTGACTTTCATTTAATTTAATTAGTTTTATAGAATGCAAATGACTTTCATTTGATTCAATGAGCTTTGTTGAAAGCATTTTACTTTCATTTGATTAAAAAAGCTTTGTTTGAATGTGTTTGACTTTCATTTGATTCAAATAGCTTTGTTTTATTGTGTTTGACTTTCATTTGATTCAATTAGCTTTGTTTGATTGTGTTTGACTTTCATTTGATTCAATTAGCTTTGTTGAATGCATTTGACTTTCATTTGATTCAAAAAGCTTTGTTTGAATGTGTTTGACTTTCATTTGATTCAATATGCTTTGTAGAATGCATTTGACTTTCATTTGATTTAAATAGCTTCTTTGAATGCATTTGACTTTAATTTGATTCAAAAAGCTTTGTTTGAATGTGGTTGATTTTCGTTTGATACAATTAGCTTTGTAGAATGCATTAGACTTTCATTTGATTCAAAAAGCATTATTTGAATGTGTTTGACTTTCATTTGATTCAATTACCTTTGTTTGAATGTGTTTGACTTTCATTTGATTCAATTAGCTTTGAATGCATTTGACATTCATTTGATTCAAAAAGCTTTGTTTGAATGTGTTTGACTTTCATTTGATTCAATTAGATTTGTAGAATGCATTAGAGTTTCATTTGATTCAATTATCTTTGTTTGAATGCTTTTCATTTTCAATTGATTCAATTAGCTTTGTAAAATGCATTTGACTTTCATTTGATTAAATTAGCTTTGTGGAATGCATTTGACTTTCATATGATTTAAAAGCTTTGTTTGAATATGTTTGACTTTTATTTGAATCAATTAGCTATGTTTGAATGTGTTTTACTTTCATTTGATTTAATTTGCTTTGTAGAATGCATTTGAATTTCATTTGATACAATTAGCTTTAATGAATGCATTTTACTTTAATTTGATTCAAAAAGCTTTGTTTGAATGTGTTTGACTTTCATTTGATTCAATTGGCGTTGTAGAATGCATTAGACATTCATTTGATTCAATTAGCTTTGTTTGATTGTGCTTGACTTTCATTTGATTCAATATGCTTTGTAGAATGAATTTGCCTTTGATTTGATTTAAATAGCTTTGTTTGAATGTGTTTGATTTTCATTTGATACAATTAGCTTTATAGAATGCATTAGACTTTCATTTGATTCAAAAACCATTGTTTGAATGTGTTTGACTTTCATTTGATTCAATTACCTTTGTTTGAATGTGTTTGACTTTTATTAGATTCAATTAGCTTTGTAGAATGCATTTGACTTTCATTTGATTCACTTAGCTTTGTTAAATGCATTTTACTTTCATACGATTCAAAAAGCTTTGTTTGAATGAGTTTGACTTTCATTTGATTCAATTAGCTTTGTTGAAAGCATTTCACTTTCATTTGATTCAAAATGCTTTGTTTGAATGTGTTTGACTTTCATTTGATTCAATTAGCTTTTAAAATGCATTTGACTTTCATTTGACTTTATTAGCTTTGTTGTATGCATATGACTTTAATTTTGATTGAAAAACTTTTTTTGAATGAGTTTGACTTTCATTTGAATCAATTAGCTTTGTTTGAATGTGTTTGACTTTCATTTGATTTAATTAGCTTTATAGAATGTATTTGACTTTCATTTAATTCAATGAGCTTTGATGAAAGCATTTGACTTTCTTTTGATTAAAAAAGCTTTGTTTGAATGTGGTTAACTTTCATTTGATTCAATTAGCTTTGTTTTATTGTGTTTGACTTTCATTTGATTTAATTAGCTTTGTAGAATGTATTTGACTTTCATTTGATTCAATATGATTTGAAAAATGCATTTGACTTTCATTTGATTCAAATAGCTTCTTTGAATGCAATTGACTTTTAATATGATTCAAAAAGCTTTCTTTGAATGTGTTCGACTTTCATTTGATTCAATTAGCTTTTAAGAATGCATTTGACTTTCATTTGACTTTATTAGCTTTGTAGAATGCATATGACTTTAATTTTGAATCAAAAACTTTGTTTGAATGAGTTTTGCTTTTATTTGAATCAATTAGCTTTGTTTGAATGTGTTTGACTTTCATTTGATTTAATTAGTTTTATAGAATGCAAATGACTTTCATTTGATTCAATGAGCTTCGTTGAAAGCATTTGACTTTCATTTGATTAAAAAAGCTTTGTTTGAATGTGTTTGACTTTCAATTGATTCAAATAGCTTTGTTTTATTGTGTTTGACTTTCATTTATGCAATTAGCTTTGTTTGATTGTGTTTGACTTTCATTTGATTCAATTAGCTTTGTTGAATGCATTTGACTTTCATTTGATTCAAAAAGCTTTGTTTGAATGTGTTTGACTTTCATTTGATTCAATATGCTTTGTAGAATGCATTTGACTTTCATTTGATTTAAATAGCTTCTTTGAATGCATTTGACTTTAATTTGATTCAAAAAGCTTTGTTTGAATGTGTTTGATTTTCGTTTGATACAATTAGCTTTGTAGAATGCATTAGACTTTCATTTGATTCAAAAAGCATTATTTGAATGTGTTTGACTTTCATTTGATTCAATTACCTTTGTTTGAATGTGTTTGACTTTCAATTGAATCAATTAGCTTTGTTGAATGCATTGGACTTTCATTTGATTCAAAAAGCTTTGTTTGAATGTGTTTGACTTTCATTTGATTCAATTAGCTTTGTAGAATGCATTAGAGTTTCATTTGTTTCAATTAGCTTTGTAGAATGCATTAGAGTTTCATTTGATTCAATTAGCTTTGTTTGAATGCTTTTCTCTTTCAATTGATTCAATTAGCTTTGTAAAATGCATTTGACTTTCATTTGATTAAATTAGCTTTGTGGAATGCATTTGACTTTCTTATGATTTAAAAAGCTTTGTTTGAATATGTTTGACTTTTATTTGATCAATTAGCTATGTTTGAATGTGTTTTACTTTCATTTGATTTAATTTGCTTTGTAGAATGCATTTGAATTTCATTTGATACAATTAGCTTTAAAAAATGCATTATACTTTGATTTGATTCAAAAAGCTTTGTTTGAATGTGTTTGACTTTCATTTGATTCAATTGGCGTTGTAGAATGCATTAGACATTCATTTGATTCAATTAGCTTTGTTTGATTGTGCTTGACTTTCATTTGATTCAATATGCTTTGTAGAATGCATTTGACTTTCATTTGATTTAAATAGCTTTGTTTGAATGTGTTTGATTTTCATTTGATACAATTAGCTTTATAGAATGCATTAGACTTTCATTTGATTCAAAAACCATTGTTTGAATATGTTTGACTTTCATTTGATTCAATTACCTTTGTTTGAATGTGTTTGACTTTCATTTGATTCAATATGCTTTATAGAATGTATTTGACTTTCATTTGATTTAAATAGCTTCTTTTAATGCATTTGACTTTAATTTGATTCAAAAAGCTTTGTTTGAATGTGTTTGATTTTCGTTTGATACAATTAGCTTTGTAGAATGCATTAGACTTTCATTTGATTCAAAAAGCATTATTTGAATGTGTTTGACTTTCATTTGATTCAATTACCTTTG
This sequence comes from Chenopodium quinoa, assembly GCF_001683475.1. NCBI lineage: Eukaryota > Viridiplantae > Streptophyta > Magnoliopsida > Caryophyllales > Amaranthaceae > Chenopodium > Chenopodium quinoa. The sequence goes on along the minus strand of NW_018745072.1, from coordinate 113,467 downwards.
TTTGAATGTGTTTGACTTTCATTTGATTCAATTAGCTTTGTTGAATGCATTTGACTTTCATTTGATTCAAAAAGCTTTGTTTGAATGTGTTTGACTTTCATTTGATTCAATTAGCTTTGTAGAATGCATTTGAGTTTCATTTGATTCAATTAGCATTGTTTGAATGCTTTTCTCTTTCAATTGATTCAATTACCTTTGTAAAATGCATTTGACTTTCATTTGATTAAATTAGCTTTGTGGAATGCATTTGACTTTCATATGATTTAAAAAGCTTTGTTTGAATATGTTTGACTTTTATTTGAATCAATTAGCTATGTTTGAATGTATTTGACTTTCATTTGATTCAATATGCGTTATAGAATGCATTTGACTTTCATTTGATTTAAATAGCTTTGTTTGAATGTGTTTGATTTTCATTTGATACAATTAGCTTTGTAGAATGCATTAGACTTTCATTTGATTCAAAAAGCATTATTTGAATGTGTTTGACTTTCATTTGATTCAATTACCTTTGTTTGATTGTGTTTGACTTTCATTTGATTCAATATGCTTTGTTGAATGCATTTGACTTTCATTTGATTCAAAAAGCTTTGTTTGAATGTGTTTGACTTTCATTTGATTCAATTAGCTTTGTAGAATGCATTTGAGTTTCATTTGATTCAATTAGCATTGTTTGAATGCTTTTCTCTTTCAATTGATTCAATTACCTTTGTAAAATGCATTTGACTTTCATTTGATTAAATTAGCTTTGTGGAATGCATTTGACTTTCTTATGATTTAAAAAGCTTTGTTTGAATATGTTTGACTTTTATTTGATCAATTAGCTATGTTTGAATGTGTTTTACTTTCATTTGATTTAATTTGCTTTGTAGAATGCATTTGAATTTCATTTGATACAATTAGCTTTAATGAATGCATTTTACTTTGATTTGATTCAAAAATCTTTGTTTGAATGTGTTTGACTTTCATTTGATTCAATTGGCGTTGTAGAATGCATTAGACATTCATTTGAGTCAATTAGCTGTGTTTGATTGTGCTTGACTTTCATTTGATTCAATATGCTTTGTAGAATGCATTTTACTTTCATTTGATTTGAATAGCTTTGTTTGAATGTGTTTGATTTTCATTTGATACAATTAGCTTTATAGAATGCATTAGCCTTTCATTTGATTCAAAAACCATTGTTTGAATGTGTTTGACTTTCATTTGATTCAATTACCTTTGTTTGAATGTGTTTGACTTTTATTAGATTCAATTAGCTTTGTAGAATGCATTTAACTTTCATTTGATTCACTTAGCTTTGTTATATGCATTTTACTTTCATACGATTCAAAAAGCTTTGTTTGAATGAGTTTGACTTTCATTTGATTCAATTAGCTTTTTTGAAAGCATTTCATTTTCATTTGATTCAAAATGCATTGTTTGAATGTGTTTGACTTTCATTTGATTCAATTAGCTTTTAAAATGCATTTGACTTTCATTTGACTTTATTAGCTTTGTTGTATGCAAATGACTTTAATTTTGATTCAAAAACTTTGTTTGAATGAGTTTGACTTTCATTTGAATCAATTAGCTTTGTTTGAATGTATTTGACTTTCATTTGATTTAATTAGCTTTATAGAGTGCATTTGACTTTCATTTGATTCAATGAGCTTTGTTGAAAGCATTTGACTTTCTTTTGATTAAAAAAGCTTTGTTTGAATGTGGTTGACATTCATTTGATTCAATTAGCTTTGTTTTATTGTGTTTGACTTTCATTTGATTTAATTAGCTTTGTAGAATGCATTTGACTTTCATTTGATTCAATATGATTCGAAAAATGCATCTGACTTTCATTTGATTCTAATAGCTTCTTTGAATGCATTTGACTTTTAATATGATTCAAAAAGCTTTGTTTGAATGTGTTTGACTTTCATTTGATTCAATTAGCTTTTTAGAATGCATTTGACTTTCATTTGACTTTATTAGCTTTGTAGAATGCATATGACTTTAATTTTGAATCAAAAATTTGTTTGAACGAGTTTGGCTTTTATTTGAATCAATTAGCTTTGTTTGAATGTGTTTGACTTTCATTTTATTTAGTTAGCTTTGTAGAATGCATTTGGCTTTCATTTGATTCAATATGATTTGTAGAATGCATTTGACTTTCATTTGATTCAAATAGCTTCTTTGCATGCATTTGACTTTAATTTGATTCAAAAAGCTTTGTTTGAATGTGTTTGACTTTCATTTGTATCAATTAGCTTTGTTTTAATGTGTTTGACTTTCATTTGATTTAATTACCTTTATAAAATGCATTTGACTCTCATTTGATTCAATTAGCTTTGTTTGAATGTGTTTTACTTTCATTTGATTCAATATGCTTTGTAGAATGCATTTGACTTTCATTTGATTTAAATAGCTTCTTTGAATGCATTTGACTTCAATTTGATTCAAAAAGCTTTGTTAGAATGTGTTTGATTTTCGTTTGATACAATTAGCTTTGAAGAATGCATTAGACTTTCATTTGATTCAAAAAGCATTATTTGAATGTGTTTGACTTTCATTTGATTCAATTACCTTTGTTTGAATGTGTTTGACTTTCATTTGATTCAATTAGCTTTGTTGAATGCATTTGACTTTCATTTGATTCAAAAAGCTTTGTTTGAATGTGTTTGACTTTCATTTGATTCAATTAGCTTTGTAGAATGCATTAGAGTTTCATTTGATTCAATTAGCTTTGTTTGAATGCTTTTCTCTTTCAATTGATTCAATTAGCTTTGTAAAATGCATTTGACTTTCATTTGATTAAATTAGCTTTGTGGAATGCATTTGACTTTCATATGATTTAAAAAGCATTGTTTGAATATGTTTGACTTTTATTTGAATCAATTAGCTATGTTTGAATGTGTTTTACTTTCATTTGATTTAATTTGCTTTGTAGAATGCATTTGAATTTCATTTGATACAATTAGCTTTAATGAATGCATTTTACTTTGATTTGATTCAAAAAGCTTTGTTAGAATGTGTTTGACTTTCATTTGATTCAATTGGCGTTGTAGAATGCATTAGACATTCATTTGATTCAATTAGCTTTGTTTGATTGTGCTTGACTTTCATTTGATTCAATATGCTTTGTTGAATGCATTTGACTTTCATTTAATTTAAATAGCTTTGTTTGAATGTGTTTGATTTTCATTTGATACAATTAGCTTTATAGAATGCATTAGACTTTCATTTGATTCAAAAACCATTGTTTGAATGTGTTTGACTTTCATTTGATTCAATTACCTTTGTTTGAATGTGTTTGACTTTTATTAAATTCAATTAGCTTTGTAGAATGCATTTGACTTTAATTTTGAATCAAAAATTTGTTTGAACGAGTTTGGCTTTTATTTGAATCAATTAGCTTTGTTTGAATGTGTTTGACTTTCATTTTATTTAGTTAGCTTTGTAGAATGCATTTGGCTTTCATTTGATTCAATATGATTTGTAGAATGCATTTGACTTTCATTTGATTCAAATACCTTCTTTGCATGCATTTGACTTTAATTTGATTCAAAAAGCTTTGTTTGAATGTGTTTGACTTTCATTTGTATCAATTAGCTTTGTTTTAATGTGTTTGACTTTCATTTGATTTAATTACCTTTATAAAATGCATTTGACTCTCATTTGATTCAATTAGCTTTGTTTGAATGTGTTTTACTTTCATTTGATTCAATATGCGTTATAGAATGCATTTGACTTTCATTTGATTTAAATAGCTTCTTTGAATGCATTTGACTTAAATTTGATTCAAAAAGCTTTGTTAGAATGTGTTTGATTTTCGTTTGATACAATTAGCTTTGTAGAATGCATTAGACTTTCATTTGATTCAAAAAGCATTATTTGAATGTGTTTGACTTTCATTTGATTCCATTACCTTTGTTTGAATGTGTTTGACTTTCATTTGATTCAATTAGCTTTGTTGAATGCATTTGACTTTCATTTGATTCAAAAAGCTTTGTTAGAATGTGTTTGACTTTCATTTGATTCAATTGGCGTTGTAGAATGCATTAGACATTCATTTGATTCAATTAGCTTTGTTTGATTGTGCTTGACTTTCATTTGATTCAATATGCTTTGTTGAATGCATTTGACTTTCATTTAATTTAAATAGCTTTGTTAGAATGCATTTGACTTTCATTTGATTCACTTAGCTTTGTTAAATGCATTTTACTTTCATACGATTCAAAAAGCTTTGTTTGAATGAGTTTGACTTTCATTTGAATCAATTAGCTTTGTTGAAAGCATTTCACTTTCATTTGATTCAAATTGCTTTGTTTGAATGTGTTTGACTTTCATTTGATTCAAATAGCTTTGTTTGAATGTGCTTGACTTTCATTTGATTCAATATGCTTTGTAGCATGCATTTGACTTTCATTTGATTTAAATAGCTTTGTTTGAATGTGTTTGATTTTCATTTGATACAATTAGCTTTATAAATTGCATTAGACTGTCATTTTATTCAAAAACCATTGTTTGAATGTGTTTGACTTTCATTTGATTCAATTACCGTTGTTTGAATGTGTTTGACTTTTATTAGATTCAATTAGCTTTGTAGAATGCATTTGACTTTCATTTGATTCAATTAGCTTTGTTTGAATGCTTTTCTCTTTCAATTGATTCAATTAGCTTTGAAAAATGCATTTGACTTTCATTTGATTAAATTAGCTTTGTGGAATGCATTTGACTTTCATATGATTTAAAAAGCATTGTTTGAATATGTTTGACTTTTATTTGAATCAATTAGCTATGTTTGAATGTGTTTTACTTTCATTTGATTTAATTTGCTTTGTAGAATGCATTTGAATTTCATTTGATACAATTAGCTTTAATGAATGCATTTTACTTTGATTTGATTCAAAAAGCTTTGTTTGAATGTGTTTGACTTTCATTTGATTCAATTGGCGTTGTAGAATGCATTAGACATTCATTTGATTCAATTGGCTTTGTTTGATTGTGCTTGACTTTCATTTGATTCAATATGCTTTGTAGAATGCATTTGACTTTCATTTGATTTAAATAGCTTTGTTTGAATGTGTTTGATTTTCATTTGATACAATTAGCTTTATAGAATGCATTAGACTTTCATTTGATTCAAAAACCATTGTTTGAATGTGTTTGACTTTCATTTGATTCAATTACCTTTGTTTGAATGTGTTTGACTTTTATTAGATTCAATTAGCTTTGTAGAATGCATTTGACTTTCATTTGATTCACTTAGCTTTGTTAAATGCATTTTACTTTCATACGATTCAAAAAGCTTTGTTTGAATGAGTTTGACTTTCATTTGAATCGATTAGCTTTGTTGAAAGCATTTCACTTTCATTTGATTCAAAATGCTTTGTTTGAATGTGTTTGACTTTCATTTGATTCAATTAGCTTTTAAAATGCATTTGACTTTCATTTGACTTTATTAGCTTTGTTGTATGCATATGACTTTAATTTTTATTCAAAAACTTTGTTTGAATGAGTTTGACTTTCATTTGAATCAATTAGCTTTGTTTGAATGTGTTTGACTTTCATTTGATTTAATTAGCTTTATAGAATGCATTTGACTTTCATTTGATTCAATGAGCTTTGTTGAAAGCATTTGACTTTCTTTTGATTTAAAAAGCTTTGTTTGAATGTGGTTGACTTTCATTTGATTCAATTAGCTTTGTTTTATTGTGTTTGACTTTCATTTGATTCAATATGATTTGTAGAATGCATTTGACTTTCATTTGATTCAAATACCTTCTTTGCATGCATTTGACTTTAATTTGATTCAAAAAGCTTTGTTTGAATGTGTTTGACTTTCATTTGTATCAATTAGCTTTGTTTTAATGTGTTTGACTTTCATTTGATTTAATTACCTTTATAAAATGCATTTGACTCTCATTTGATTCAATTAGCTTTGTTTGAATGTGTTTTACTTTCATTTGATTCAATATGCGTTATAGAATGCATTTGACTTTCATTTGATTTAAATAGCTTCTTTGAATGCATTTGACTTAAATTTGATTCAAAAAGCTTTGTTAGAATGTGTTTGATTTTCGTTTGATACAATTAGCTTTGTAGAATGCATTAGACTTTCATTTGATTCAAAAAGCATTATTTGAATGTGTTTGACTTTCATTTGATTCCATTACCTTTGTTTGAATGTGTTTGACTTTCATTTGATTCAATTAGCTTTGTTGAATGCATTTGACTTTCATTTGATTCAAAAAGCTTTGTTAGAATGTGTTTGACTTTCATTTGATTCAATTGGCGTTGTAGAATGCATTAGACATTCATTTGATTCAATTAGCTTTGTTTGATTGTGCTTGACTTTCATTTGATTCAATATGCTTTGTTGAATGCATTTGACTTTCATTTAATTTAAATAGCTTTGTTAGAATGCATTTGACTTTCATTTGATTCACTTAGCTTTGTTAAATGCATTTTACTTTCATACGATTCAAAAAGCTTTGTTTGAATGAGTTTGACTTTCATTTGAATCAATTAGCTTTGTTGAAAGCATTTCACTTTCATTTGATTCAAATTGCTTTGTTTGAATGTGTTTGACTTTCATTTGATTCAAATAGCTTTGTTTGAATGTGCTTGACTTTCATTTGATTCAATATGCTTTGTAGCATGCATTTGACTTTCATTTGATTTAAATAGCTTTGTTTGAATGTGTTTGATTTTCATTTGATACAATTAGCTTTATAAATTGCATTAGACTGTCATTTTATTCAAAAACCATTGTTTGAATGTGTTTGACTTTCATTTGATTCAATTACCGTTGTTTGAATGTGTTTGACTTTTATTAGATTCAATTAGCTTTGTAGAATGCATTTGACTTTCATTTGATTCAATTAGCTTTGTTTGAATGCTTTTCTCTTTCAATTGATTCAATTAGCTTTGAAAAATGCATTTGACTTTCATTTGATTAAATTAGCTTTGTGGAATGCATTTGACTTTCATATGATTTAAAAAGCATTGTTTGAATATGTTTGACTTTTATTTGAATCAATTAGCTATGTTTGAATGTGTTTTACTTTCATTTGATTTAATTTGCTTTGTAGAATGCATTTGAATTTCATTTGATACAATTAGCTTTAATGAATGCATTTTACTTTGATTTGATTCAAAAAGCTTTGTTTGAATGTGTTTGACTTTCATTTGATTCAATTGGCGTTGTAGAATGCATTAGACATTCATTTGATTCAATTGGCTTTGTTTGATTGTGCTTGACTTTCATTTGATTCAATATGCTTTGTAGAATGCATTTGACTTTCATTTGATTTAAATAGCTTTGTTTGAATGTGTTTGATTTTCATTTGATACAATTAGCTTTATAGAATGCATTAGACTTTCATTTGATTCAAAAACCATTGTTTGAATGTGTTTGACTTTCATTTGATTCAATTACCTTTGTTTGAATGTGTTTGACTTTTATTAGATTCAATTAGCTTTGTAGAATGCATTTGACTTTCATTTGATTCACTTAGCTTTGTTAAATGCATTTTACTTTCATACGATTCAAAAAGCTTTGTTTGAATGAGTTTGACTTTCATTTGAATCGATTAGCTTTGTTGAAAGCATTTCACTTTCATTTGATTCAAAATGCTTTGTTTGAATGTGTTTGACTTTCATTTGATTCAATTAGCTTTTAAAATGCATTTGACTTTCATTTGACTTTATTAGCTTTGTTGTATGCATATGACTTTAATTTTTATTCAAAAACTTTGTTTGAATGAGTTTGACTTTCATTTGAATCAATTAGCTTTGTTTGAATGTGTTTGACTTTCATTTGATTTAATTAGCTTTATAGAATGCATTTGACTTTCATTTGATTCAATGAGCTTTGTTGAAAGCATTTGACTTTCTTTTGATTTAAAAAGCTTTGTTTGAATGTGGTTGACTTTCATTTGATTCAATTAGCTTTGTTTTATTGTGTTTGACTTTCATTTGATTTAATTAGCTTTGTAGAATGCATTTGACTTTCATTTGATTCAATATGATTTGAAAAATGCATCTGACTTTCATTTGATTCAAATAGCTTCTTTGAATGCATTTGACTTTTAATATGATTCAAAAAGCTTTATTTGAATGTGTTTGACTTTCATTTGATTCAATTAGCTTTTTAGAATGCATTTGACTTTCATTTGACTTTATTAGCTTTGTAGAATGCATATGACTTTAATTTTGAATCAAAAACTTTGTTTGAATGAGTTTGGCTTTTATTTGAATCAATTAGCTTTGTTTGAATGTGTTTGACTTTCATTTGATTTAATTAGTTTTATAGAATGCAAATGACTTTCATTTTATTCAATTAGCTTTGTTGAAAGCATTTGACTTTCATTTGATTAAAAAAGCTTTGTTTGAATGTGTTTGACTTTCATTTGATTCAAATAGCTTTGTTTTATTGTGTTTGACTTTCATTTGATTCAATTAGCTTTGTTTGATTGTGTTTGACTTTCATTTGATTCAATTAGCTTTGTTGAATGCATTTGACTTTCATTTGATTCAAAAAGCTTTGTTTGAATGTGTTTGACTTTCATTTGATTCAATATGCTTTGTAGAATGCATTTGACTTTCATTTGATTTAAATACTTCTTTGAATGCATTTGACTTTAATTTGATTCAAAAAGCTTTGTTTGAATGTGTTTGATTTTCGTTTGATACAATTAGCTTTGTAGAACGCATTAGACTTTCATTTGATCCAAAAAGCATTATTTAAATGTGTTTGACTTTCATTTGATTCAATTAACTTTGTTTGAATGTGTTTGACTTTCATTTGATTCAATTGGAGTTGTAGAATGCATTAGACTTTCATTTGATTCAATTACCTTTGTTTGAATGTGCTTGACTTTCATTTGATTCAATATGCTTTGTAGCATGCATTTGACTTTCATTTGATTTAAATAGCTTTGTTTGAATGTGTTTGATTTTCATTTGATACAATTAGCTTTATAAATTGCATTAGACTGTCATTTTATTCAAAAACCATTGTTTGAATGTGTTTGACTTTCATTTGATTCAATTACCGTTGTTTGAATGTGTTTGACTTTTATTAGATTCAATTAGCTTTGTAGAATGCATTTGACTTTCATTTGATTCAATTAGCTTTGTTTGAATGCTTTTCTCTTTCAATTGATTCAATTAGCTTTGAAAAATGCATTTGACTTTCATTTGATTAAATTAGCTTTGTGGAATGCATTTGACTTTCATATGATTTAAAAAGCATTGTTTGAATATGTTTGACTTTTATTTGAATCAATTAGCTATGTTTGAATGTGTTTTACTTTCATTTGATTTAATTTGCTTTGTAGAATGCATTTGAATTTCATTTGATACAATTAGCTTTAATGAATGCATTTTACTTTGATTTGATTCAAAAAGCTTTGTTTGAATGTGTTTGACTTTCATTTGATTCAATTGGCGTTGTAGAATGCATTAGACATTCATTTGATTCAATTGGCTTTGTTTGATTGTGCTTGACTTTCATTTGATTCAATATGCTTTGTAGAATGCATTTGACTTTCATTTGATTTAAATAGCTTTGTTTGAATGTGTTTGATTTTCATTTGATACAATTAGCTTTATAGAATGCATTAGACTTTCATTTGATTCAAAAACCATTGTTTGAATGTGTTTGACTTTCATTTGATTCAATTACCTTTGTTTGAATGTGTTTGACTTTTATTAGATTCAATTAGCTTTGTAGAATGCATTTGACTTTCATTTGATTCACTTAGCTTTGTTAAATGCATTTTACTTTCATACGATTCAAAAAGCTTTGTTTGAATGAGTTTGACTTTCATTTGAATCGATTAGCTTTGTTGAAAGCATTTCACTTTCATTTGATTCAAAATGCTTTGTTTGAATGTGTTTGACTTTCATTTGATTCAATTAGCTTTTAAAATGCATTTGACTTTCATTTGACTTTATTAACTTTGTTGTATGCATATGACTTTAATTTTTATTCAAAAACTTTGTTTGAATGAGTTTGACTTTCATTTGAATCAATTAGCTTTGTTTGAATGTGTTTGACTTTCATTTGATTTAATTAGCTTTATAGAATGCATTTGACTTTCATTTGATTCAATGAGCTTTGTTGAAAGCATTTGACTTTCTTTTGATTTAAAAAGCTTTGTTTGAATGTGGTTGACTTTCATTTGATTCAATTAGCTTTGTTTTATTGTGTTTGACTTTCATTTGATTTAATTAGCTTTGTAGAATGCATTTGACTTTCATTTGATTCAATATGATTTGAAAAATGCATCTGACTTTCATTTGATTCAAATAGCTTCTTTGAATGCATTTGACTTTTAATATGATTCAAAAAGCTTTGTTTGAATGTGTTTGACTTTCATTTGATTCAATTAGCTTTTTAGAATGCATTTGACTTTCATTTGACTTTATTAGCTTTGTAGAATGCATATGACTTTAATTTTGAATCAAAAACTTTGTTTGAATGAGTTTGGCTTTTATTTGAATCAATTAGCTTTGTTTGAATGTGTTTGACTTTCATTTGATTTAATTAGTTTTATTGAATGCAAATGACTTTCATTTTATTCAATTAGCTTTGTTGAAAGCATTTGACTTTCATTTGATTAAAAAAGCTTTGTTTGAATGTGTTTGACTTTCATTTGATTCAAATAGCTTTGTTTTATTGTGTTTGACTTTCATTTGATTCAATTAGCTTTGTTTGATTGTGTTTGACTTTCATTTGATTCAATTAGCTTTGTTGAATGCATTTGACTTTCATTTGATTCAAAAAGCTTTGTTTGAATGTGTTTGACTTTCATTTGATTCAATATGCTTTGTAGAATGCATTTGACTTTCATTTGATTTAAATAGCTTCTTTGAATGCATTTGACTTTAATTTGATTCAAAAAGCTTTGTTTGAATGTGTTTGATTTTCGTTTGATACAATTAGCTTTGTAGAACGCATTAGACTTTCATTTGATCCAAAAAGCATTATTTAAATGTGTTTGACTTTCATTTGATTCAATTACCTTTGTTTGAATGTGTTTGGCTTTCATTTGATTCAATTGGCGTTGTAGAATGCATTAGACTTTCATTTGATTCAATTACCTTTGTTTGAATGTGCTTGACTTTCATTTGATTCAATATGCTTTGTAGCATGCATTTGACTTTCATTTGATTTAAATAGCTTTGTTTGAATGTGTTTGATTTTCATTTGATACAATTAGCTTTATAAATTGCATTAGACTGTCATTTTATTCAAAAACCATTGTTTGAATGTGTTTGACTTTCATTTGATTCAATTACCGTTGTTTGAATGTGTTTGAGTTTTATGAGATTCAATTAGCTTTGTAGAATGCATTTGACTTTCATTTGATTCAATTAGCTTTGTTTGAATGCTTTTCTCTTTCAATTGATTCAATTAGCTTTGAAAAATGCATTTGACTTTCATTTGATTAAATTAGCTTTGTGGAATGCATTTGACTTTCATATGATTTAAAAAGCATTGTTTGAATATGTTTGACTTTTATTTGAATCAATTAGCTATGTTTGAATGTGTTTTACTTTCATTTGATTTAATTTGCTTTGTAGAATGCATTTGAATTTCATTTGATACAATTAGCTTTAATGAATGCATTTTACTTTGATTTGATTCAAAAAGCTTTGTTTGAATGTGTTTGACTTTCATTTGATTCAATTGGCGTTGTAGAATGCATTAGACATTCATTTGATTCAATTGGCTTTGTTTGATTGTGCTTGACTTTCATTTGATTCAATATGCTTTGTAGAATGCATTTGACTTTCATTTGATTTAAATAGCTTTGTTTGAATGTGTTTGATTTTCATTTGATACAATTAGCTTTATAGAATGCATTAGACTTTCATTTGATTCAAAAACCATTGTTTGAATGTGTTTGACTTTCATTTGATTCAATTACCTTTGTTTGAATGTGTTTGACTTTTATTAGATTCAATTAGCTTTGTAGAATGCATTTGACTTTCATTTGATTCACTTAGCTTTGTTAAATGCATTTTACTTTCATACGATTCAAAAAGCTTTGTTTGAATGAGTTTGACTTTCATTTGAATCGATTAGCTTTGTTGAAAGCATTTCACTTTCATTTGATTCAAAATGCTTTGTTTGAATGTGTTTGACTTTCATTTGATTCAATTAGCTTTTAAAATGCATTTGACTTTCATTTGACTTTATTAGCTTTGTTGTATGCATATGACTTTAATTTTTATTCAAAAACTTTGTTTGAATGAGTTTGGCTTTTATTTGAATCAATTAGCTTTGTTTGAATGTGTTTGACTTTCATTTGATTTAATTAGTTTAATAGAATGCAAATGACTTTTATTTTATTCAATTAGCTTTGTTGAAAGCATTTGACTTTCATTTGATTAAAAAAGTTTTTTTTGAATGTGTTTGACTTTCATTTGATTCAAATAGCTTTGTTTTATTTTGTTTGACTTTCATTTAATTCAATTAGCTTTGTTTGATTGTGTTTGACTTTCATTAGATTCAATTAGCTTTGTTGAATGCATTTGACTTTCATTTGATTCAAAAAGCTTTGTTTGAATGTGTTTGACTTTCATTTGATTCAATATGCTTTGTAGAATGGATTTGACTTTCATTTGATTTAAATAGCTTCTTTGAATGCATTTGACTTTAATTTGATTCAAAAAGCTTTGTTTGAATGTGTTTGATTTTCGTTTGATACAATTAGCTTTGTTGAATGCATTAGACTTTCATTTGATTCAAAAAGCATTATTTGAATGTGTTTGACTTTCATTTGATTCAATTACCTTTGTTTGAATGTGTTTGACTTTCATTTGGTTCAATTAGCTTTGTTGAATGCATTTGACTTTCATTGGCGTTGTAGAATGCATTAGACATTCATTTGATTCAATTAGCTTTGTTTGATTGTGCTTGACTTTCATTTGATTCAATATGCTTTGTAGAATGCATTTGACTTTCATTTGATTCAAAAACCATTGTTTGAATGTGTTTGACTTTCATTTGACTCAATTATCTTTGTTTGAATGTGTTTGACTTTTATTATATTCAATTAGCTTTGTAGAATGCATTAGACTTTCATTTGATTCACTTAGCTTTGTTAAATGCATTTTACTTTCATACGATTCAAAAAGCTTTGTTTGAATGAGTTTGACTTTCATTTGAATCAATTAGCTTTGTTGAAAGCATTTCACTTTCATGTGATTCAAAATGCTTTGTTTGAATGTGTTTGACTTTCATTTGATTCAATTAGCTTTTAAAATTCATTTGAATTTCATTTGACTTTATTAGCTTTGTTGTATGCATATGACTTTAATTTTGATTCAAAAACCTTGTTTGAATGAGTTTGACTTTCATTTGAATCAATTAGCTTTGTTTGAATGTGTTTGACTTTCATTTGATTGAATTAGCTTTATAGAATGTATTTGACTTTCATTTGATTCAATGAGCTTTGTTTGAATGTGTTTGACTTTCATTTGATTCAAATAGCTTTGTTTTATTGTGTTTGACTTTCATTTGATTCAATTAGCTTTGTTTGATTGTGTTTGACTTTCATTTGATCTAATTAGCTTTGTTGAATGCATTTGACTTTCATTTGATTCAAAAAGCTTTGTTTGAATGTGTTTGACTTTCATTTGATTCAATATGCTTTGTAGAATGTATTTGACTTTCATTTGATTTAAATAGCTTCTTTTAATGCATTTGACTTTAATTTGATTCAAAAAGCTTTGTTTGAATGTGTTTGATTTTCGTTTGATACAATTAGCTTTGTAGAATGCATTAGACTTTCATTTGATTCAAAAAGCATTCTTTGAATGTGTTTGACTTTCATTTGATTCAATTACCTTTGTTTGAATGTGTTTGACTTTCATTTGATTCAATTAGCTTTGTTGAATGCATTTGACTTTCATTTGATTCAAAAGGCTTTGTTTGAATGTGTTTGACTTTCATTTGATTCAATTAGCTTTGTAGAATGCATTAGAGTTTCATTTGATTCAATTAGCTTTGTTTGAATGCTTTTCTCTTTCAATTGATTCAATTAGCTTTGTAAAATGCATTTGACTTTCATTTGATTAAATTAGCTTTGTGGAATGCATTTGACTTTCATATGATTTAAAAAGCTTTGTTTGAATATGTTTGACTTTTATTTGAATTAATTAGCTATGTTTGAATGTGTTTTACTTTCATTTGATTTAATTTGCTTTGTAGAATGCATTTTGAATTTCATTTGATACAATTAGCTTTAATGAATGCATTTTACTTTGATTTGATTCAAAAAGCTTTGTTTGAATGTGTTTGACTTTCATTTGATTCAATTGGCGTTGTAGAATGCATTAGACATTTATTTGATTCAATTAGCTTTGTTTGATTGTGCTTGACTTTCATTTGATTCTATATGCTTTGTAGAATGCATTTGACTTTCATTTGATTTAAATAGCTTTGTTTGAATGTGTTTGATTTTCGTTTGATACAATTAGCTTTATATAATGCATTAGACTTTCATTTGATTCAAAAACCATTGTTTGAATGTGTTTGACTTTCATTTGATTCAATTACCTATGTTTGAATGTGTTTGACTTTTATTAGATTCAATTAGCTTTGTAGAATGCATTAGACTTTCATTTGATTCACTTAGCTTTGTTAAATGCATTTTACTTTCATACGATTCAAAAAGCTTTGTTTGAATGAGTTTGACTTTCATTTGAATCAATTAGCTTTGTTGAAAGCATTTCACTTTCATTTGATTCAAAATGCTTTGTTTGAATGTGTTTGACTTTCATTTGATTCAATTAGCTTTTAAAATGCATTTGACTTTCATTTGACTTTATTAGCTTTGTTGTATGCATATGACTTTAGTTTTGATTCAAAAACTTTGTTTGAATGAGTTTGACTTTCATTTGAATCAATTAGCTTTGTTTGAATGTGTTTGACTTTCATTTGATTTAATTAGCTTTATAGAATGCATTTGACTTTCATTTGATTCAATGAGCTTTGTTTGAATGTGTTTGACTTTCATTTGATTCAAATAGCATTGTTTTATTATGTTTGACTTTCATTTGATTCAATTAGCTTTGTTTTATTATGTTAGACTTTCATTTGATTCAAAAAGCATTATTTGAATATGTTTGACTTTCATTTGATTCAATTACCTTTGTTTGAATGTGTTTCACTTTCATTTGATTCAGTTAGCTTTGTAGAATGCATTAGAGTTTCATTTGATTCAATTAGCTTTGTTTGAATGCTTTTCTCTTTCATTTGATTCAATTAGCTTTGTAAAATGCATTTGACTTTCATTTTATTAAATTAGCTTTGTGGAATGCATTAGACATTCATTTGATTCAATTAGCTTTGTTTGATTGTGCTTGACTTTCATTTGATTCAATATGCTTTGTAGAATGCATTTGACTTTCATTTGATTTAAATAGCTTTGTTTGAATGTGTTTGATTTTAATTTGATACAATTAGCTTTATAGAATGCATTAGACTTTCATTTGATTCAAAAACCATTGTTTGAATGTGTTTGACTTTCATTTGATTCAATTACCTTTGTTTGAATGTGTTTGACTTTTATTAGATTCAATTAGCTTTGTAGAATGCATTAGACTTTCATTTGATTCACTTAGCTTTGTTAAATGCATTTTACTTTCATACGATTCAAAAAGCTTTGTTTGAATGAGTTTGACTTTCTTTTGAATCAATTAGCTTTGTTGAAAGCATTTCACTTTCATTTGATTCAAAATGCTTTGTTTGAATGTGTTTGACTTTCATTTGATTCAATTAGCTTTTAAAATGCATTTGACTTTCATTTGATTTTATTAGCTTTGTTGTATGCATATGACTTTAGTTTTGATTCAAAAACTTTGTTTGAATGAGTTTGACTTTCATTTGAATCAATTAGCTTTGTTTGAATGTGTTTGACTTTCATTTGATTTAATTAGCTTTATAGAATGCATTTGACTTTCATTTGATTCAATAAGCTTTGTTTGAATGTGTTTGACTTTCATTTGATTCAAATAGCTTTGTTTTATTATGTTTGACTTTCATTTGATTCAATTAGCTTTGTTTTATTATGTTAGACTTTCATTTGATTCAAAAAGCATTATTTGACTATGTTTGACTTTCATTTGATTCAATTACCTTTGTTTGAATGTGTTTAACTTTCATTTGATTCAGTTAGCTTTGTAGAATGTATTAGAGTTTCATTTGATTCAATTAGCTTTGTTTGAATGCTTTTCTCTTTCATTTGATTCAATTAGCTTTGTAAAATGCATTTGACTTTCATTTTATTAAATTAGCTTTGTGGAATGCATTAGACATTCATTTGATTCAATTAGCTTTGTTTGATTGTGCTTGACTTTCATTTGATTCAATATGCTTTGTAGAATGCATTTGACTTTCATTTGATTTAAATAGCTTTGTTTGAATGTGTTTGATTTTAATTTGATACAATTAGCTTTATAGAATGCATTAGACTTTCATTTGATTCAAAAACCATTGTTTGAATGTGTTTGACTTTCATTTGATTCAATTACCTTTGTTTGAATGTGTTTGACTTTTATTAGATTCAATTAGCTTTGTAGAATGCATTTGACTTTCATTTGATTCACTTAGCTTTGTTAAATGCATTTTACTTTCATACGATTCAAAAAGCTTTGTTTGAATGAGTTTGACTTTCATTTGAATCAATTAGCTTTGTTGAAAGCATTTCACTTTCATTTGATTCAAAATGCTTTGTTTGAATGTGTTTGACTTTCATTTGATTCAATTAGCTTTTAAAATGCATTTGACTTTCATTTGACTTTATTAGCTTTGTTGTATGCATATGACTTTAATTTTGATTCAAAAACTTTGTTTGAATGAGTTTGACTTTCATTTGAATCAATTAGCTTTGTTTGAATGTGTTTGACTTTCATTTGATTTAATTAGCTTTATAGAATGCATTTGACTTTCATTTGATTCAATGAGCTTTGTTGAAATCATTTGACTTTCTTTTGATTAAAAAAGCTTTGTTTGAATGTGGTTGACTTTCATTTGATTCAATTAGCTTTGTTTTATTGTGTTTGACTTTCATTTGATTTAATTAGCTTTGTAGAATGCATTTGACTTTCATTTGAATCAATTTGATTTGAAAAATGCATCTGACTTTCATTTGATTCAAATAGCTTCTTTGAATGCATTTGACTTTTAATATGATTCAAAAAGCTTTGTTTGAATGTGTTTTACTTTCATTTGATTCAATTAGCTTTTTAGAATGCATTTGACTTTCATTTGACTTTATTAGCTTTGTAGAATGCATATGACTTTAATTTTGAATCAAAAACTTTGTTTGAATGAGTTTTGCTTTTATTTGAATCAATTAGCTTTGTTTGAATGTGTTTGACTTTCATTTGATTTAATTAGTTTTATAGAATGCAAATGACTTTCATTTGATTCAATTAGCTTTGTTGAAAGCATTTGACTTTCATTTGATTAAAAAAGCTTTGTTTGAATGTGTTTGACTTTCATTTGATTCAAATAGGTTTGTTTTATTGTGTTTGACTTTCATTTGATTCAATTAGCTTTGTTTGATTGTGTTTGACTTTCATTTGATTCAATTAGCTTTGTTGAATGCTTTTCTCTTTCATTTGATTCAATTAGCTTTGTAAAATGCATTTGACTTTCATTTTATTAAATTAACTTTGTGGAATGCATTAGACATTCATTTGATTCAATTAGCTTTGTTTGATTGTGCTTGACTTTCATTTGATTCAATATGCTTTGTAGAATGCATTTGACTTTCATTTGATTTAAATAGCTTTGTTTGAATGTGTTTGATTTTAATTTGATACAATTAGCTTTATAGAATGCATTAGACTTTCATTTGATTCAAAAACCATTGTTTGAATGTGTTTGACTTTCATTTGATTCAATTACCTTTGTTTGAATGTGTTTGACTTTTATTAGATTCAATTAGCTTTGTAGAATGCATTTGACTTTCATTTGATTCACTTAGCTTTGTTAAATGCATTTTACTTTCATACGATTCAAAAAGCTTTGTTTGAATGAGTTTGACTTTCATTTGAATCAATTAGCTTTGTTGAAAGCATTTCACTTTCATTTGATTCAAAATGCTTTGTTTGAATGTGTTTGACTTTCATTTGATTCAATTAGCTTTTAAAATGCATTTGACTTTCATTTGACTTTATTAGCTTTGTTGTATGCATATGACTTTAATTTTGATTCAAAAACTTTGTTTGAATGAGTTTGACTTTCATTTGAATCAATTAGCTTTGTTTGAATGTGTTTGACTTTCATTTGATTTAATTAGCTTTATAGAATGCATTTGACTTTCATTTGATTCAATGAGCTTTGTTGAAAGCATTTGACTTTCTTTTGATTAAAAAAGCTTTGTTTGAATGTGGTTGACTTTCATTTGATTCAATTAGCTTTGTTTTATTGTGTTTGACTTTCATTTGATTTAATTAGCTTTGTAGAATGCATTTGACTTTCATTTGATTCAATATGATTTGAAAAATGCATCTGACTTTCATTTGGTTCAAATAGCTTCTTTGAATGCATTTTACTTTTAATATGATTCAAAAAGCTTTGTTTAATGTGTTTGACTTTCATTTGATTCAATTAGCTTTTTAGAATGCATTTGACTTTCATTTGACTTTATTAGCTTTGTAGAATGCATATGACTTTAATTTTGAATAAAAAACTTTGTTTGAATGAGTTTGGCTTTTATTTGAATCAATTAGCTTTGTTTGAATGTGTTTGACTTTCATTTGATTTAATTAGTTTTATAGAATGCAAATGACTTTCATTTGATTCAATTAGCTTTGTTGAAAGCATTTGACTTTCATTTGATTAAAAAAGCTTTGTTTGAATGTGTTTGACTTTCATTTGATTCAAATAGCTTTGTTTTATTGTGTTTGACTTTCATTTGATTCAATTAGCTTTGTTTGATTGTGTTTGACTTTCATTTGATTCAATTAGCTTTGTTGAATGCATTTGACTTTCATTTGATTCAAAAAGCTTTGTTTGAATGTGTTTGACTTTCATTTGATTCAATATGCTTTATAGAATGTATTTGACTTTCATTTGATTTAAATAGCTGCTTTTAATGCATTTGACTTTAATTTGATTCAAAAAGCTTTGTTTGAATGTGTTTGATTTTCGTTTGATACAATTAGCTTTGTAGAATGCATTAGACTTTCATTTGATTCAAAAAGCATTATTTGAATGTGTTTGACTTTCATTTGATTCAATTACCTTTGTTTGAATGTGTTTGACTTTCATTTGATTCAATTAGCTTTGTTGAATGCATTTGACTTTCATTTGATTCAAAAAGCTTTGTTTGAATGTGTTTGACTTTCATTTGATTCAATTAGCTTTGTAGAATGCATTAGAGTTTCATTTGATTCAATTAGCTTTGTTTGAATGCTTTTCTCTTTCAATTGATTCAATTAGCTTTGTAAAATGCATTTGACTTTCATTTGATTAAATTAGCTTTGTGGAATGCATTTGACTTTCATATGATTTAAAAAGCTTTGTTTGAATATGTTTGACTTTTATTTGAATCAATTAGCTATGTTTGAATGTGTTTTACTTTCATTTGATTTAATTTGCTTTGTAGAATGCATTTTGAATTTCATTTGATACAATTAGCTTTAATGAATGCATTTTACTTTGATTTGATTCAAAAAGCTTTGTTTGAATGTGTTTGACTTTCATTTGATTCAATTGGCGTTGTAGAATGCATTAGACATTCATTTGATTCAATTAGCTTTGTTTGATTGTGCTTGACTTTCATTTGATTCTATATGCTTTGTAGAATGCATTTGACTTTCATTTGATTTAAATAGCTTTGTTTGAATGTGTTTGATTTTCGTTTGATACAATTAGCTTTATAGAATGCATTAGACTTTCATTTGATTCAAAAACCATTGTTTGAATGTGTTTGACTTTCATTTGATTCAATTACCTATGTTTGAATGTGTTTGACTTTTATTAGATTCAATTAGCTTTGTAGAATGCATTAGACTTTCATTTGATTCACTTAGCTTTGTTAAATGCATTTTACTTTCATACGATTCAAAAAGCTTTGTTTGAATGAGTTTGACTTTCATTTGAATCAATTAGCTTTGTTGAAAGCATTTCACTTTCATTTGATTCAAAATGCATTGTTTGAATGTGTTTGACTTTCATTTGATTCAATTAGCTTTTAAAATGCATTTGACTTTCATTTGACTTTATTAGCTTTGTTGTATGCATATGACTTTAATTTTGATTCAAAAACTTTGTTTGAATGAGTTTGACTTTCATTTGAATCAATTAGCTTTGTTTGAATGTGTTTGACTTTCATTTGATTTAATTAGCTTTATAGAATGCATTTGACTTTCATTTGATTCAATGAGCTTTGTT
Source organism: Chenopodium quinoa (assembly GCF_001683475.1). NCBI lineage: Eukaryota > Viridiplantae > Streptophyta > Magnoliopsida > Caryophyllales > Amaranthaceae > Chenopodium > Chenopodium quinoa. The sequence continues at coordinate 93,063 of NW_018745072.1, read as the reverse complement.
GAAAGCATTTGACTTTCTTTTGATTAAAAAAGCTTTGTTTGAATGTGGTTGACTTTCATTTGATTCAATTAGCTTTGTTTTATTGTGTTTGACTTTCATTTGATTTAATTAGCTTTGTAGAATGCATTTGACTTTCATTTGATTCAATATGATTTGAAAAATGCATCTGACTTTCATTTGGTTCAAATAGCTTCTTTGAATGCATTTTACTTTTAATATGATTCAAAAAGCTTTGTTTAATGTGTTTGACTTTCATTTGTTTCAATTAGCTTTTTAGAATGCATTTGACTTTCATTTGACTTTATTAGCTTTGTAGAATGCATATGACTTTAATTTTGAATCAAAAACTTTGTTTGAATGAGTTTGGCTTTTATTTGAATCAATTAGCTTTGTTTTAATGTGTTTGACTTTCATTTGATTTAATTAGTTTTATAGAATGCAAATGACTTTCATTTGATTCAATTAGCTTTGTTGAAAGCATTTGACTTTCATTTGATTAAAAAAGCTTTGTTTGAATGTGTTTGACTTTCATTTGATTCAAATAGCTTTGTTTTATTGTGTTTGACTTTCATTTGATTCAATTAGCTTTGTTTGATTGTGTTTGACTTTCATTTGATTCAATTAGCTTTGTTGAATGCATTTGACTTTCATTTGATTCAAAAAGCTTTGTTTGAATGTGTTTGACTTTCATTTGATTCAATATGCTTTATAGAATGTATTTGACTTTCATTTGATTTAAATAGCTTCTTTTAATGCATTTGACTTTAATTTGATTCAAAAAGCTTTGTTTGAATGTGTTTGATTTTCGTTTGATACAATTAGCTTTGTAGAATGCATTAGACTTTCATTTGATTCAAAAAGCATTCTTTGAATGTGTTTGACTTTCATTTGATTCAATTACCTTTGTTTGAATGTGTTTGACTTTCATTTGATTCAATTAGCTTTGTTGAATGCATTTGACTTTCATTTGATTCAAAAAGCTTTGTTTGAATGTGTTTGACTTTCATTTGATTCAATTAGCTTTGTAGAATGCATTAGAGTTTCATTTGATTCAATTAGCTTTGTTTGAATGCTTTTCTCTTTCAATTGATTCAATTAGCTTTGTAAAATGCATTTGACTTTCATTTGATTAAATTAGCTTTGTGGAATGCATTTGACTTTCATATGATTTAAAAAGCTTTGTTTGAATATGTTTGACTTTTATTTGAATCAATTAGCTATGTTTGAATGTGTTTTACTTTCATTTGATTTAATTTGCTTTGTAGAATGCATTTTGAATTTCATTTGATACAATTAGCTTTAATGAATGCATTTTACTTTGATTTGATTCAAAAAGCTTTGTTTGAATGTGTTTGACTTTCATTTGATTCAATTGGCGTTGTAGAATGCATTAGACATTCATTTGATTCAATTAGCTTTGTTTGATTGTGCTTGACTTTCATTTGATTCTATATGCTTTGTAGAATGCATTTGACTTTCATTTGATTTAAATAGCTTTGTTTGAATGTGTTTGATTTTCGTTTGATACAATTAGCTTTATATAATGCATTAGACTTTCATTTGATTCAAAAACCATTGTTTGAATGTGTTTGACTTTCATTTGATTCAATTACCTATGTTTGAATGTGTTTGACTTTTATTAGATTCAATTAGCTTTGTAGAATGCATTAGACTTTCATTTGATTCACTTAGCTTTGTTAAATGCATTTTACTTTCATACGATTCAAAAAGCTTTGTTTGAATGAGTTTGACTTTCATTTGAATCAATTAGCTTTGTTGAAAGCATTTCACTTTCATTTGATTCAAAATGCTTTGTTTGAATGTGTTTGACTTTCATTTGATTCAATTAGCTTTTAAAATGCATTTGACTTTCATTTGACTTTATTAGCTTTGTTGTATGCATATGACTTTAGTTTTGATTCAAAAACTTTGTTTGAATGAGTTTGACTTTCATTTGAATCAATTAGCTTTGTTTGAATGTGTTTGACTTTCATTTGATTTAATTAGCTTTATAGAATGCATTTGACTTTCATTTGATTCAATGAGCTTTGTTTGAATGTGTTTGACTTTCATTTGATTCAAATAGCTTTGTTTTATTATGTTTGACTTTCATTTGATTCATATAGCTTTGTTTTATTATGTTAGACTTTCATTTGATTCAAAAAGCATTATTTGAATATGTTTGACTTTCATTTGATTCAATTACCTTTGTTTGAATGTGTTTCACTTTCATTTGATTCAGTTAGCTTTGTAGAATGCATTAGAGTTTCATTTGATTCAATTAGCTTTGTTTGAATTCTTTTCTCTTTCTTTTGATTCAATTAGCTTTGTAAAATGCATTTGACTTTCATTTTATTAAATTAGCTTTGTGGAATGCATTAGACATTCATTTGATTCAATTAGCTTTGTTTGATTGTGCTTGACTTTCATTTGATTCAATATGCTTTGTAGAATGCATTTGACTTTCATTTGATTTAAATAGCTTTGTTTGAATGTGTTTGATTTTAATTTGATACAATTAGCTTTATAGAATGCATTAGACTTTCATTTGATTCAAAAACCATTGTTTGAATGTGTTTGACTTTCATTTGATTCAATTACCTTTGTTTGAATGTGTTTGACTTTTATTAGATTCAATTAGCTTTGTAGAATGCATTTGACTTTCATTTGATTCACTTAGCTTTGTTAAATGCATTTTACTTTCATACGATTCAAAAAGCTTTGGTTGAATGAGTTTGACTTTCATTTGAATCAATTAGCTTTGTTGAAAGCATTTCACTTTCATTTGATTCAAAATGCTTTGTTTGAATGTGTTTGACTTTCATTTGATTCAATTAGCTTTTAAAATGCATTTGACTTTCATTTGACTTTATTAGCTTTGTTGTATGCATATGACTTTAATTTTGATTCAAAAACTTTGTTTGAATGAGTTTGACTTTCATTTGAATCAATTAGCTTTGTTTGAATGTGTTTGACTTTCATTTGATTTAATTAGCTTTATAGAATGCATTTGACTTTCATTTGATTCAATGAGCTTTGTTGAAATCATTTGACTTTCTTTTGATTAAAAAAGCTTTGTTTGAATGTGGTTGACTTTCATTTGATTCAATTAGCTTTGTTTTATTGTGTTTGACTTTCATTTGATTAAAAAATCTTTTTTTGAATGTGTTTGACTTTCATTTGATTCAATTAGCTTTTTAGAATGCATTAGAGTTTCATTTGATTCAATTAGCTTTGTTTGAATGCTTTTCTCTTTCAATTGATTCAATTAGCTTTGTAAAATGCATTTGACTTTCATTTGATTAAATTAGCTTTGTGGAATGCATTTGACTTTCATATGATTTAAAAAGCTTTGTTTGAATATGTTTGACTTTTATTTGAATTAATAAGCTATCTTTGAATGTGTTTTACTTTCATTTGATTTAATTTGCTTTGTAGAATGCATTTGAATTTCATTTGATACAATTAGCTTTAATGAATGCATTTTACTTTGATTTGATTCAAAAAGCTTTGTTTGAATGTGTTTGACTTTCATTTGATTCAATTGGTGTTGTAGAATGCATTAGACATTCATTTGATTCAATTAGCTTTGTTTGATTGTGCTTGACTTTCATTTGATTCAATATGCTTTGTAGAATGCATTTGACTTTCATTTGATTTAAATAGCTTTGTTTGAATGTGTTTGATTTTCATTTGATACAATTAGCTTTATAGAATGCATTAGACTTTCATTTGATTCAATTAGCTTTGTTGAATGCATTTGACTTTCAGTTTATTCAAAAAGCTTTGTTTGAATGTGTTTGACTTTCATTTGATTCAATATGCTTTATAGAATGTATTTGACTTTCATTTGATTTAAATAGCTTCTTTTAATGCATTTGACTTTAATTTGATTCAAAAAGCTTTGTTTGAATGTGTTTGATTTTCGTTTGATACAATTAGCTTTGTAGAATGCATTAGACTTTCATTTGATTCAAAAAGCATTATTTGAATGTGTTTGACTTTCATTTGATTCAATTACCTTTGTTTGAATGTGTTTGACTTTCATTTGATTCAATTAGCTTTGTTGAATGCATTTGACTTTCATTTGATTCAAAAAGCTTTGTTTGAATGTGTTTGACTTTCATTTGATTCAATTAGCTTTGTAGAATGCATTAGAGTTTCATTTGATTCAATTAGCTTTGTTTGAATGCTTTTCTCTTTCAATTGATTCAATTAGCTTTGTAAAATGCATTTGACTTTCATTTGATTAAATTAGCTTTGTGGAATGCATTTGACTTTCATATGATTTAAAAAGCTTTGTTTGAATATGTTTGACTTTTATTTGAATCAATTAGCTATGTTTGAATGTGTTTTACTTTCATTTGATTTAATTTGCTTTGTAGAATGCATTTTGAATTTCATTTGATACAATTAGCTTTAATGAATGCATTTTACTTTGATTTGATTCAAAAAGCTTTGTTTGAATGTGTTTGACTTTCATTTGATTCAATTGGCGTTGTAGAATGCATTAGACATTCATTTGATTCAATTAGCTTTGTTTGATTGTGCTTGACTTTCATTTGATTCAATATGCTTTGTAGAATGCATTTGACTTTCATTTGATTTAAATAGCTTTGTTTGAATGTGTTTGATTTTCATTTGATACAATTAGCTTTATAGAATGCATTAGACTTTCATTTGATTCAAAAACCATTGTTTGAATGTGTTTGACTTTCATTTGATTCAATTACCTTTGTTTGAATGTGTTTGACTTTTATTAGATTCAATTAGCTTTGTAGAATGCATTAGACTTTCATTTGATTCAGTTAGCTTTGTTAAATGCAATTTACTTTCATACGATTCAAAAAGCTTTATTTGAATGAGTTTGACTTTCATTTGAATCAATTAGCTTTGTTGAAAGCATTTCACTTTCATTTGATTCAAAATGCTTTGTTTGAATGTGTTTGACTTTCATTTGATTCAATTAGCTTTTAAAATGCATTTGACTTTCATTTGACTTTATTAGCTTTGTTGTATGCATATGACTTTAATTTTGATTCAAAAACTTTGTTTGAATGTGTTTGACTTTCATTTGATTCAACTGGCGTTGTAGAATGCATTAGACATTCATTTGATTCAATTAGCTTTGTTTGATTGTGCTTGACTTTCATTTGATTCTATATGCTTTGTAGAATGCATTTGACTTTCATTTGATTTAAATAGCTTTGTTTGAATGTGTTTGATTTTCGTTTGATACAATTAGCTTTATAGAATGCATTAGACTTTCATTTGATTCAAAAACCATTGTTTGAATGTGTTTGACTTTCATTTGATTCAATTACCTTTGTTTGAATGTGTTTGACTTTTATTAGATTCAATTAGCTTTGTAGAATGCATTAGACTTTCATTTGATTCACTTAGCTTTGTTAAATGCATTTTACTTTCATACGATTCAAAAAGCTTTGTTTGAATGAGTTTGACTTTCATTTGAATCAATTAGCTTTGTTGAAAGCATTTCACTTTCATTTGATTCAAAATGCTTTGTTTGAATGTGTTTGACTTTCATTTGATTCAATTAGCTTTTAAAATGCATTTGACTTTCATTTGAATTTATTAGCTTTGTTGTATGCATATGACTTTAGTTTTGATTCAAAAACTTTGTTTGAATGAGTTTGACTTTCATTTGAATCAATTAGCTTTGTTTGAATGTTTTTGACTTTCATTTGAATTAATTAGCTTTATAGAATGCATTTAACTTTCATTTGATTCAATGAGCTTTGTTTGAATGTGTTTGACTTTCATTTGATTCAAATAGCTTTGTTTTATTATGTTTGACTTTCATTTGATTCAATTAGCTTTGTTTGATTGTGTTTGACTTTCATTTGATTCAATTAGCTTTGTTGAATGCATTTGACTTTCATTTGATTCAAAAAGCTTTGTTTGAATGTGTTTGACTTTCATTTGATTCAATATGCTTTGTAGAATGTATTTGACTTTCATTTGATTTAAATAGCTTCTTTTAATGCATTTGACTTTAATTTGATTCAAAACGCTTTGTTTGAATGTGTTTGATTTTTGTTTGATACAATTAGCTTTGTAGAATGCATTAGACTTTCATTTGATTCAAAAAGCATTATTTGAATGTGTTTGACTTTCATTTGATTTAATTACCTTTGTTTGAATGTGTTTGACTTTCATTTGATTCAATTAGCTTTGTTGAATGCATTTGACTTTCATTTGATTCAAAAAGCTTTGTTTGAATGTGTTTGACTTTCATTTGATTCAATTAGCTTTTTAGAATGCATTAGAGTTTCATTTGATTCAATTAGCTTTGTTTGAATGCTTTTCTCTTTCAATTGATTCAATTAGCTTTGTAAAATGCATTTGACTTTCATTTGATTAAATTAGCTTTGTGGAATGCATTTGACTTTCATATGATTTAAAAAGCTTTGTTTGAATATGTTTGACTTTTATTTGAATTAATAAGCTATCTTTGAATGTGTTTTACTTTCATTTGATTTAATTTGCTTTGTAGAATGCATTTGAATTTCATTTGATACAATTAGCTTTAATGAATGCATTTTACTTTGATTTGATTCAAAAAGCTTTGTTTGAATGTGTTTGACTTTCATTTGATTCAATTGGTGTTGTAGAATGCATTAGACATTCATTTGATTCAATTAGCTTTGTTTGATTGTGCTTGACTTTCATTTGATTCAATATGCTTTGTAGAATGCATTTGACTTTCATTTGATTTAAATAGCTTTGTTTGAATGTGTTTGATTTTCATTTGATACAATTAGCTTTATAGAATGCATTAGACTTTCATTTGATTCAATTAGCTTTGTTGAATGCATTTGACTTTCATTTTATTCAAAAAGCTTTGTTTGAATGTGTTTGACTTTCATTTGATTCAATATGCTTTATAGAATGTATTTGACTTTCATTTGATTTAAATAGCTTCTTTTAATGCATTTGACTTTAATTTGATTCAAAAAGCTTTGTTTGAATGTGTTTGATTTTCGTTTGATACAATTAGCTTTGTAGAATGCATTAGACTTTCATTTGATTCAAAAAGCATTATTTGAATGTGTTTGACTTTCATATGATTCAATTACCTTTGTTTGAATGTGTTTGACTTTCATTTGATTCAATTAGCTTTGTTGAATGCATTTGACTTTCATTTGATTCAAAAAGCTTTGTTTGAATGTGTTTGACTTTCATTTGATTCAATTAGCTTTGTAGAATGCATTAGAGTTTCATTTGATTCAATTAGCTTTGTTTGAATGCTTTTCTCTTTCAATTGATTCAATTAGCTTTGTAAAATGCATTTGACTTTCATTTGATTAAATTAGCTTTGTGGAATGCATTTGACTTTCATATGATTTAAAAAGCTTTGTTTGAATATGTTTGACTTTTATTTGAATCAATTAGCTATGTTTGAATGTGTTTTACTTTCATTTGATTTAATTTGCTTTGTAGAATGCATTTTGAATTTCATTTGATACAATTAGCTTTAATGAATGCATTTTACTTTGATTTGATTCAAAAAGCATTGTTTGAATGTGTTTGACTTTCATTTGATTCAATTGGCGTTGTAGAATGCATTAGACATTCATTTGATTCAATTAGCTTTGTTTGATTGTGCTTGACTTTCATTTGATTCAATATGCTTTGTAGAATGCATTTGACTTTCATTTGATTTAAATAGCTTTGTTTGAATGTGTTTGATTTTCATTTGATACAATTAGCTTTATAGAATGCATTAGACTTTCATTTGATTCAAAAACCATTGTTTGAATGTGTTTGACTTTCATTTGATTCAATTACCTTTGTTTGAATGTGTTTGACTTTTATTAGATTCAATTAGCTTTGTAGAATGAATTAGACTTTCATTTGATTCACTTAGCTTTGTTAAATGCATTTTACTTTTATACGATTCAAAAAGCTTTGTTTGAATGAGTTTGACTTTCATTTGAATCAATTAGCTTTGTTGAAAGCATTTCACTTTCATTTGATTCAAAATGCTTTGTTTGAATGTGTTTGACTTTCATTTGATTCAATTAGCTTTTAAAATGCATTTGACTTTCATTTGACTTTATTAGCTTTGTTGTATGCATATGACTTTAATTTTGATTCAAAAACTTTGTTTGAATGAGTTTGACTTTCATTTGAATCAATTAGCTTTGTTTGAATATGTTTGACTTTCATTTGATTTAATTAGCTTTATAGAAAGCATTTGACTTTCATTTGATTCAATGAGCTTTGTTTGAATGTGTTTGACTTTCATTTAATTCAAATAGCTTTGTTTTATTGTGTTTGACTTTCATTTGACTCAATTAGCTTTGTTTGATTGTGTTTGACTTTCATTTGATTCAATTAGCTTTGTTGAATGCATTTGACTTTCATTTGATTCAAAAAGCGTTGTTTGAATGTGTTGACTTTCATTTGATTCAATATGCTTTGTAGAATGTATTTGACTTTCATTTGATTTAAATAGCTTCTTTTAATGCATTTGACTTTAATTTGATTCAAAAAGCTTTGTTTGAATGTGTTTGATTTTGGTTTGATACAATTAGCTTTGTAGAATGCATTAGACTTTCATTTGATTCAAAAAGCATTATTTGAATGTGTTTGACTTTCATTTGATTCAATTACCTTTGTTTGAATGTGTTTGACTTTCATTTGATTCAATTAGCTTTGTTGAATGCATTTGACTTTCATTTGATTAAAAAAGCTTTGTTTGAATGTGTTTGACTTTCATTTGATTCAATTAGCTTTTTAGAATGCATTAGAGTTTCATTTGATTCAATTAGCTTTGTTTGAATGCTTTTCTCTTTCAATTGATTCAATTAGCTTTGTAAAATGCATTTGACTTTCATTTGATTAAATTAGCTTTGTGGAATGCATTTGACTTTCATATGATTTAAAAAGCTTTGTTTGAATATGTTTGACTTTTATTTGAATTAATTAGCTATCTTTGAATGTCTTTTACTTTCATTTGATTTAATTTGCTTTGTAAAATGCATTTGAATTTCATTTGATACAATTAGCTTTAATGAATGCATTTTACTTTGATTTGATTCAAAAAGCTTTGTTTGAATGTGTTTGACTTTCATTTGATTCAATTGGTGTTGTAGAATGCATTAGACATTCATTTGATTCAATTAGCTTTGTTTGATTGTGCTTGACTTTCATTTGATTCAATATGCTTTGTAGAATGCATTTGACTTTCATTTGATTTAAATAGCTTTGTTTGAATGTGTTTGATTTTCATTTGATACAATTAGCTTTATAGAATGCATTAGACTTTCATTTGATTCAAAAACCATTGTTTGAATATGTTTGACTTTCATTTGATTCAATTACCTTTGTTTGAATGTGTTTGACTTTCATTTGATTCAATATGCTTTATAGAATGTATTTGACTTTCATTTGATTTAAATAGCTTCTTTTAATGCATTTGACTTTAATTTGATTCAAAAAGCTTTGTTTGAATGTGTTTGATTTTCGTTTGATACAATTAGCTTTGTAGAATGCATTAGACTTTCATTTGATTCAAAAAGCATTATTTGAATGTGTTTGACTTTCATTTGATTCAATTACCTTTGTTTGAATGTGTTTGACTTTCATTTGATTCAATTAGCTTTGTTGAATGCATTTGACTTTCATTTGATTCAAAAAGCTTTGTTTGAATGTGTTTGACTTTCATTTGATTCAATTAGCTTTGTAGAATGCATTTGAGTTTCATTTGATTCAATTAGCATTGTTTGAATGCTTTTCTCTTTCAATTGATTCAATTACCTTTGTAAAATGCATTTGACTTTCATTTGATTAAATTAGCTTTGTGGAATGCATTTGACTTTCATATGATTTAAAAAGCTTTGTTTGAATATGTTTGACTTTTATTTGAATCAATTAGCTATGTTTGAATGTGTTTTACTTTCATTAGATTTAATTTGCTTTGTAGAATGCATTTTGAATTTCATTTGATACAATTAGCAATGCATTTTACTTTGATTTGATTCAAAAAGCATTGTTTGAATGTGTTTGACTTTCATTTGATTCAATTGGCGTTGTAGAATGCATTAGACATTCATTTGATTCAATTAGCTTTGTTTGATTGTGCTTGACTTTCATTTGATTCAATATGCTTTGTAGAATGCATTTGACTTTCATTTGATTTAAATAGCTTTGTTTGAATGTGTTTGATTTTCATTTGATACAATTAGCTTTATAGAATGCATTAGACTTTCATTTGATTCAAAAACCATTGTTTGAATGTGTTTGACTTTCATTTGATTCAATTACCTTTGTTTGAATGTGTTTGACTTTTATTAGATTCAATTAGCTTTGTAGAATGAATTAGACTTTCATTTGATTCACTTAGCTTTGTTAAATGCATTTTACTTTTATACGATTCAAAAAGCTTTGTTTGAATGAGTTTGACTTTCATTTGAATCAATTAGCTTTGTTGAAAGCATTTCACTTTCATTTGATTCAAAATGCTTTGTTTGAATGTGTTTGACTTTCATTTGATTCAATTAGCTTTTAAAATGCATTTGACTTTCATTTGACTTTATTAGCTTTGTTGTATGCATATGACTTTAATTTTGATTCAAAAACTTTGTTTGAATGAGTTTGACTTTCATTTGAATCAATTAGCTTTGTTTGAATATGTTTGACTTTCATTTGATTTAATTAGCTTTATAGAATGCATTTGACTTTCATTTGATTCAATGAGCTTTGTTTGAATGTGTTTGACTTTCATTTAATTCAAATAGCTTTGTTTTATTGTGTTTTACTTTCATTTGATTAAATTAGCTTTGTTTGATTGTGTTTGACTTTCATTTGATTCAATTAGCTTTGTTGAATGCATTTGACTTTCATTTGATTCAAAAAGCTTTGTTTGAATGTGTTTCACTTTCATTTGATTCAATATGCTTTGTAGAATGTATTTGACTTTCATTTGATTTAAATAGCTTCTTTTAATGCATTTGACTTTAATTTGATTCAAAAAGCATTGTTTGAATGTGTTTGATTTTTGTTTGATACAATTAGCTTTGTAGAATGCATTAGACTTTCATTTGATTCAAAAAGCATTATTTGAATGTGTTTGACTTTCATTTGATTCAATTACCTTTGTTTGAATGTGTTTGACTTTCTTTTGATTCAATTAGCTTTGTTGAATGCATTTGACTTTCATTTGATTAAAAAACCTTTGTTTCAATGTGTTTGACTTTCATTTGATTCAATTAGCTTTGTAGAATGCATTAGAGTTTCATTTGATTCAATTAGCTTTGTTTGAATGCTTTTCTCTTTCAATTAATTCAATTAGCTTTGTAAAATGCATTTGACTTTCATTTGATTAAATTAGCTTTGTGGAATGCATTTGACTTTCACATGATTTAAAAAGCTTTGTTTGAATATGTTTGACTTTTATTTGAATTAATTAGCTATCTTTGAATGTGTTTTACTTTCATTTGATTTAATTTGCTTTGTAGAATGCATTTGAATTTCATTTGATACAATTAGCTTTAATGAATGCATTTAACTTTGATTTGATTCAAAAAGCTTTGTTTGAATGTGTTTGACTTTCATTTGATTCAATTGGCGTTGTAGAATGCATTAGACATTCATTTGATTCAATTAGCTTTGTTTGATTGTGTTTGACTTTCATTTGATTCAATATGCTTTGTAGAATGCATTTGACTTTCATTTGATTTAAATAGCTTTGTTTGAATGTGTTTGATTTTCATTTGATACAATTAGCTTTATAGAATGCATTAGACTTTCATTTGATTCAAAAACCATTGTTTGAATGTGTTTGACTTTCATTTGATTCAATTACCTTTGTTTGAATGTGTTTGACTTTTATTAGATTCAATTAGCTTTGTAGAATGCATTTGACTTTCATTTCATTCACTTAGCTTTGTTAAATGCATTTTACTTTCATACGATTCAAAAATGCTTTGTTTGAATGTGTTTGACTTTCATTTGATTCAATTAGCTTTTAAAATGCATTTGACTTTCATTTGACTTTATTAGCTTTGTTGTATGCATATGACTTTAATTTTGATTCAAAAACTTTGTTTGAATGAGTTTGACTATCATTTGAATCAATTAGCTTTGTTTGAATGTGTTTGACTTTCATTTGATTTAATTAGCTTTATAGAATGCATTTGACTTTCATTTGATTCAATGAGCTTTGTTGAAAGCATTTGACTTTCTTTTGATTAAAAAAGCTTTGTTTGAATGTGTTTAACTTTCATTTGATTCAAATAGCTTTGTTTTATTGTGTTTGACTTTCATTTGATTCAATTTGCTTTGTTGAATGGATTTGACTTTCATTTGATTCAATATGATTTCAAAAATGCATCTGACTTTCATTTGATTCAAATAGCTTCTTTGAATGCATTTGACTTTTAATATGATTCAAAAAGCTTTGTTTGAATGTGTTTGACTTTCATTTGATTCAATTAGCTTTTTAGAATGCATTTGACTTTCATTTGATTTAAATAGCTTCTTTGAATGCATATGACTTTAATTTGATTCAAAAAGCTTTGTTTGAATGTGTTTGATTTTCGTTTGATACAATTAGCTTTGTAGAATGCATTAGACTTTCATTTGATTCAAAAAGCATTATTTGAATGTGTTTGACTTTCATTTGATTCAATTACCTTTGTTTGAATGTGTTTGACTTTCATTTGATTCAATTAGCTTTGTAGAACGCATTAGACTTTCATTTGATTTAATTAGCTTTGTTTGAATGCTTTTCACTTTCAATTGATTCAATTAGCTTTGTAGAATGCATTTGACTTTCATTTGATTAAATTAGGTTTTTGGAATGCAATTGACTTTCATATGATTCAAAAACCTTTGTTTGAATGTGTTTGACTTTTATTTGAATCAATTAGCTATGTTTGAATGTGTTCTACTTTCTTTTGATTTAATTATCTTTGTAGAATGCATTTGACTTTCATTTGATTTAATTAGCTTTGATGAATGCATTTGACTTACATATGATTAAAAAAGCTTTGTTTGAATGTGTTTGACTTTCATTTGATTCAATTGGCGTTGTAGAATGCATTAGACTTTCATTTGATTCTATTAGCTTTGTTTGATTGTGTTTGACTTTCATTTGATTCAATTAGCTTTGTTGAATGCATTTGACTTTCAATTGATTCAAAAAGCTTTGTTTGAATGTGTTTGACTTTTATTTGATTTAATTAGATTTGTAGAATGCATTAGAGTTTCATTTGATTCAATTAGCTTTGTTTGAATGCTTTTCATTTTCAATTGATTCAATTAGCTTTTGAAAATGCATTTGACTTTCATTTGATTAAATTAGCTTTGTGGAATGCATTTGACTTTCATATGATTTAAAAAGCTTTGTTTGAATATATTTGACTTTTATTTGAATCAATTAGCTATGTTTGAATGTGTTTTAATTTCATTTGATTTAATTTGCTTTGTAGAATGCATTTGAATTTCATTTGATTCAATTAGCTTTGTTGAAAGCATTTCACTTTCATTTGATTCAAAATGCTTTGTTTGAATGTGTTTGACTTTCATTTGATTCAATTGGCGTTGTAGAATGCATTAGACATTCATTTGATTCAATTAGCTTTGTTTGATTGTGCTTGACTTTCATTTGATTCAATATGCTTTGTAGAATGCATTTGACTTTCATTTGATTTAAATAGCTTTGTTTGAATGTGTTTGATTTTCATTTGATACAAATAGCTTTATAGAATGCATTAGACTTTCATTTGATTCAAAAACCATTGTTTGAATGTGTTTGACTTTCATTTGATTCAATTACCTTTGTTTGAATGTGTTTGACTTTTATTAGATTCAATTAGCTTTGTAGAATGCATTTGACTTTCATTTGATTCACTTAGCTTTGTTAAATAAATTTTACTTTCATACGATTCAAAAAGCTTTGTTTAAATGAGTTTGACTTTCATTTGAATCAATTAGCTTTGTTGAAAGCATTTGACTTTCATTTGATTTAAATAGCTTTGTTTGAATGTGTTTGATTTTCATTTGATACAATTAGCTTTATAGAATGCATTAGACTTTCATTTTATTCAAAAACCATTGTTTGAATGTGTTTGACTTTCATTTGATTCAATTACCTTTGTTTGAATGTGTTTGACTTTTATTAGATTCAATTAGCTTTGTAGAATGTATTTGACTTTCATTTGATTCACTTAGCTTAGTGAAATGCATTTGACTTTCATTTGATTCAAAAAGCTTTGTTTGAATGTGTTTGACTTTCATTTGGTTCAATATGCTTTGTAGAATGCATTTGACTTTCATTTGATTTAAATAGCTTCTTTGATTGCATTTGACTTTAATTTGATTCAAAAAGCTTTGTTTGAATGTGTTTGATTTTCGTTTGATACAATTAGCTTTGTAGAATGCATTATAATTTTATTTGATTCAAAAAGCATTATTTGAATGTGTTTGACTTTCATTTGATTCAATTACCTTTGTTTGAATGTGTTTGACTTTCATTTGAATCAATTAGCGTTGTTGAATGCATTTGACTTTCATTTGATTCAAAAAGCTTTGTTTGAATGTGTTTGACTTTCATTTGATTTAATTAGTTTTGTAGAATGCATTAGAGTTTCATTTGGTTTAATTAGCTTTGTTTGAATGCTTTTCTCTTTCAATTGATTCAATTAGCTTTGTAAAATGCATTTGACTTTCATTTGATTAAATTAGCTTTGTGGAATGCATTTGACTTTCATATGATTTAAAAAGCTTTGTTTGAATATGTTTGACTTTTATTTGAATCAATTAGCTATGTTTGAATCTGTTTGACTTTCATTTGATTCAATTGGCGTTGTAGAATGCATTAGACATTCATTTGATTCAATTAGCTTTGTTTGATTGTGCTTGACTTTCATTTGATTCAATATGCTTTGTAGAATGCATTTGACTTTCATTTGATTTAAATAGATTTGTTTGAATGTGTTTGATTTTCATTTGATACAATTAGCTTTATAGAATGCATTAGACTTTCATTTTATTCAAAAACCATTGTTTGAATGTGTTTGACTTTCATTTGATTCAATTACCTTTGTTTGAATGTGTTTGACTTTTATTAGATTCAATTAGCTTTGTAGAATGCATTTGACTTTCATTTGATTCACTTAGCTTTGTTAAATGCATTTTACTTTCATACGATTCAAAAAGCTTTGTTTGAATGAGTTTGTCTTTCATTTGAATCAATTAGCTTTGTTGAAAGCATTTGACTTTCATTTGATTTAAATAGTTTTGTTTGAATGTGTTTGATTTTCATTTGATACAATTAGCTTTATAGAATGCATTAGACTTTCATTTTATTCAAAAACCATTGTTTGAATGTGTTTGACTTTCATTTGATTCAATTACCTTTGTTTGAATGTGTTTGACTTTTATTAGATTCAATTAGCTTTGTAGAATGCATTTGACTTTCATTTGATTCACTTAGCTTTGTGAAATGCATTTGACTTTCATTTGATTCAAAAAGCTTTGTTTGAATGTGTTTGACTTTCATTTGGTTCAATATGCTTTGTAGAATGCATTTGACTTTCATTTGATTTAAATAGCTTCTTTGATTGCATTTGACTTTAATTTGATTCAAAAAGCTTTGTTTGAATGTGTTTGATACAATTAGCTTTGTAGAATGCATTATACATTCATTTGATTCAAAAAGCATTATTTGAATGTGTTTGACTTTCATTTGATTCAATTACCTTTGTTTGAATGTGTTTGACTTTCATTTGAATCAATTAGCGTTGTTAAATGCATTTGACTTTCATTTGATTCAAAAAGCTTTGTTTGAATGTGTTTGACTTTCATTTGATTCAATTAGTTTTGTAGAATGCATTAGAGTTTCATTTGGTTCAATTAGCTTTGTTTGAATGCTTTTCTCTTTCAATTGATTCTATTAGCTTTGTAAAATGCATTTGACTTTCATTTGATTAAATTAGCTTTGTGAAATGCATTTGACTTTCATATGATTTAAAAAGCTTTGTTTGAATATGTTTGACTTTTATTTGAATCAATTAGCTATGTTTGAATGTGTTTTACTTTCATTTGATTTAATTTGCTTTGTAGAATGCATTTGAATTTCATTTGATACAATTAGCTTTAAAAAATGCATTATACTTTGATTTGATTCAAAAAGCTTTGTTTGAATGTGTTTGACTTTCATTTGATTCAATTGGCGTTGTAGAATGCATTAGACATTCATTTGATTCAATTAGCTTTGTTTGATTGTGCTTGACTTTCATTTGATTCAATATGCTTTGTAGAATGCATTTGACTTTCATTTGATTTAAATAGATTTGTTTGAATGTGTTTGATTTTCATTTGATACAATTAGCTTTATAGAATGCATTAGACTTTCATTTTATTCAAAAACCATTGTTTCAATGTGTTTGACTTTCATTTGATTCAATTACCTTTGTTTGAATGTGTTTGACTTTTATTAGATTCAATTAGCTTTATAAAATGCATTAGACTTTCATTTGATTAAATTAGCTTTGTGGAATGCATTTGACTTTCATATGATTTAAAAAGCTTTGTTTGAATATGTTTGACTTTTATTTGAATCAATTAGCTATGTTTGAATGTGTTTTAATTTCATTTGATTTAATTTGCTTTGTAGAATGCATTTGAATTTCATTTGATTCAATTAGCTTTGTTGAAAGCATTTCACTTTCATTTGATTCAAAATGCTTTGTTTGAATGTGTTTGACTTTCATTTGATTCAATTGGCGTTGTAGAATGCATTAGACATTCATTTGATTCAATTAGCTTTGTTTGATTGTGCTTGACTTTCATTTGATTCAATATGCTTTGTAGAATGCATTTGACTTTCATTTGATTTAAATAGCTTTGTTTGAATGTGTTTGATTTTCATTTGATATAATTAGCTTTATAGAATGCATTAGACTTTCATTTGATTCAAAAACCATTGTTTGAATGTGTTTGACTTTCATTTGATTCAATTACCTTTGTTTGAATGTGTTTGACTTTTATTAGATTCAATTAGCTTTGTAGAATGCATTTGACTTTCATTTGATTCACTTAGCTTTGTTAAATGCATTTTACTTTCATACGATTCAAAAAGCTTTGTTTGAATGAGTTTGACTTTCATTTGAATCAATTAGCTTTGTTGAAAGCATTTGACTTTCATTTGATTTAAATAGCTTTGTTTGAATGTGTTTGATTTTCATTTGATACAATTAGCTTTATAGAATGCATTAGACTTTCATTTTATTCAAAAACCATTGTTTGAATGTGTTTGACTTTCATTTGATTCAATTACCTTTGTTTGAATGTGTTTGACTTTTATTAGATTCAATTAGCTTTGTAGAATGCATTTGACTTTCATTTGATTCACTTAGCTTAGTGAAATGCATTTGACTTTCATTTGATTCAAAAAGCTTTGTTTGAATGTGTTTGACTTTCATTTGGTTCAATATGCTTTGTAGAATGCATTTGACTTTCATTTGATTTAAATAACTTCTTTGATTGCATTTGACTTTAATTTGATTCAAAAAGCTTTGTTTGAATGTGTTTGATTTTCGTTTGATACAATTAGCTTTGTAGAATGCATTATAATTTTATTTGATTCAAAAAGCATTATTTGAATGTGTTTGACTTTCATTTGATTCAATTACCTTTGTTTGAATGTGTTTGACTTTCAATTGAATCAATTAGCGTTGTTGAATGCATTTGACTTTCATTTGATTCAAAAAGCTTTGTTTGAATGTGTTTGACTTTCATTTGATTTAATTAGTTTTGTAGAATGCATTAGAGTTTCATTTGGTTCAATTAGCTTTGTTTGAATGCTTTTCTCTTTCAATTGATTCAATTAGCTTTGTAAAATGCATTTGACTTTCATTTGATTAAATTAGCTTTGTGGAATGCATTTGACTTTCATATGATTTAAAAAGCTTTGTTTGAATATGTTTGACTTTTATTTGAATCAATTAGCTATGTTTGAATGTGTTTTACTTTCATTTGATTTAATTTGCTTTGTAGAATGCATTTGAATTTCATTTGATACAATTAGCTTTAAAAAATGCATTATACTTTGATTTGATTCAAAAAGCTTTGTTTGAATGTGTTTGACTTTCATTTGATTCAATTGGCGTTGTAGAATGCATTAGACATTCATTTGATTCAATTAGCTTTGTTTGATTGTGCTTGACTTTCATTTGATTCAATATGCTTTGTAGAATGCATTTGACTTTCATTTGATTTAAATAGATTTGTTTGAATGTTGATATTTGATACTTTTTTGACATTGTTTCATTTGATTCAACAATTAGGCTTTTATTAGAAATGCATTTAGACTTTCTCATTTGATTCACTTAGCTTTGTTAAATGCATTTTACTTTCATACGATTCAAAAAGCTTTGTTTGAATGAGTTTGACTTTCATTTGAATCAATTAGCTTTGTTGAAAGCATTTGACTTTCATTTGATTTAAATAGCTTTGTTTGAATGTGTTTGATTTTCATTTGATACAATTAGCTTTATAGAATGCATTAGACTTTCATTTTATTCAAAAACCATTGTTTGAATGTGTTTGACTTTCATTTGATTCAATTACCTTTGTTTGAATGAGTTTGACTTTTATTAGATTCAATTAGCTTTGTAGAATGCATTTGACTTTCATTTGATTCACTTAGCTTTGTGAAATGCATTTGACTTTCATTTGATTCAAAAAGCTTTGTTTGAATGTGTTTGACTTTCATTTGGTTCAATATGCTTTGTAGAATGCATTTGACTTTCATTTGATTTAAATAGCTTCTTTGATTGCATTTGACTTTAATTTGATTCAAAAAGCTTTGTTTGAATGTGTTTGATTTTCGTTTGATACAATTAGCTTTGTAGAATGCATTATACATTCATTTGATTCAAAAAGCATTATTTGAATGTGTTTGACTTTCATTTGATTCAATTACCTTTGTTTGAATGTGTTTGACTTTCATTTGAATCAATTAGCGTTGTTAAATGCATTTGACTTTCATTTGATTCAAAAAGCTTTGTTTGAATGTGTTTGACTTTCATTTGATTCAATTAGTTTTGTAGAATGCATTAGAGTTTCATTTGGTTCAATTAGCTTTGTTTGAATGCTTTTCTCTTTCAATTGATTCTATTAGCTTTGTAAAATGCATTTGACTTTCATTTGATTAAATTAGCTTTGTGGAATGCATTTGACTTTCATATGATTTAAAAAGCTTTGTTTGAATATGTTTGACTTTTATTTGAATCAATTAGCTATGTTTGAATGTGTTTTACTTTCATTTGATTTAATTTGCTTTGTAGAATGCATTTGAATTTCATTTGATACAATTAGCTTTAAAAAATGCATTATACTTTGATTTGATTCAAAAAGCTTTGTTTGAATGTGTTTGACTTTCATTTGATTCAATTGGCGTTGTAGAATGCATTAGACATTCATTTGATTCAATTAGCTTTGTTTGATTGTGCTTGACTTTCATTTGATTCAATATGCTTTGTAGAATGCATTTGACTTTCATTTGATTTAAATAGATTTGTTTGAATGTGTTTGATTTTCATTTGATACAATTAGCTTTATAGAATGCATTAGACTTTCATTTTATTCAAAAACCATTGTTTGAATGTGTTTGACTTTCATTTGATTCAATTACCTTTGTTTGAATGTGTTTGACTTTTATTAGACTCAATTAGCTTTGTAGAATGCATTTGACTTTCATTTGATTCACTTAGCTTTGTTAAATGCATTTTACTTTCATACGATTCAAAAAGCTTTGTTTGAATGAGTTTGTCTTTCATTTGAATCAATTAGCTTTGTTGAAAGCATTTGACTTTCATTTGATTTAAATAGCTTTGTTTGAATGTGTTTGATTTTCATTTGATACAATTAGCTTTATAAAATGCATTAGACTTTCATTTTATTCAAAAACCATTGTTTGAATGTGTTTGACTTTCATTTGATTCAATTACCTTTGTTTGAATGTGTTTGACTTTTATTAGATTCAATTAGCTTTGTAGAATGCATTTGACTTTCATTTGATTCACTTAGCTTTGTGAAATGCATTTGACTTTCATTTGATTCAAAAAGCTTTGTTTGAATGTGTTTGACTTTCATTTGGTTCAATATGCTTTGTAGAATGCATTTGACTTTCATTTGATTTAAATAGCTTCTTTGATTGCATTTGACTTTAATTTGATTCAAAAAGCTTTGTTTGAATGTGTTTGATTTTCGTTTGATACAATTAGCTTTGTAGAATGCATTATACATTCATTTGATTCAAAAAGCATTATTTGAATGTGTTTGACTTTCATTTGATTCAATTACCTTTGTTTGAATGTGTTTGACTTTCATTTGAATCAATTAGCGTTGTTAAATGCATTTGACTTTCATTTGATTCAAAAAGCTTTGTTTGATGTGTTTGACTTTCATTTGATTCAATTAGTTTTGTAGAATGCATTAGAGTTTCATTTGGTTCAATTAGCTTTGTTTGAATGCTTTTCTCTTTCAATTGATTCTATTAGCTTTGTAAAATGCATTTGACTTTCATTTGATTAAATTAGCTTTGTGGAATGCATTTGACTTTCATATGATTTAAAAAGCTTTGTTTGAATATGTTTGACTTTTATTTGAATCAATTAGCTATGTTTGAATGTGTTTTACTTTCATTTGATTTAATTTGCTTTGTAGAATGCATTTGAATTTCATTTGATACAATTAGCTTTAAAAAATGCATTATACTTTGATTTGATTCAAAAAGCTTTGTTTGAATGTGTTTGACTTTCATTTGATTCAATTGGCGTTGTAGAATGCATTAGACATTCATTTGATTCAATTAGCTTTGTTTGATTGTGCTTGACTTTCATTTGATTCAATATGCTTTGTAGAATGCATTTGACTTTCATTTGATTTAAATAGATTTGTTTGAATGTGTTTGATTTTCATTTGATACAATTAGCTTTATAGAATGCATTAGACTTTCATTTTATTCAAAAACCATTGTTTGAATGTGTTTGACTTTCATTTGATTCAATTACCTTTGTTTGAATGTGTTTGACTTTTATTAGACTCAATTAGCTTTGTAGAATGCATTTGACTTTCATTTGATTCACTTAGCTTTGTTAAATGCATTTTACTTTCATACGATTCAAAAAGCTTTGTTTGAATGAGTTTGTCTTTCATTTGAATCAATTAGCTTTGTTGAAAGCATTTGACTTTCATTTGATTTAAATAGCTTTGTTTGAATGTGTTTGATTTTCATTTGATACAATTAGCTTTATAAAATGCATTAGACTTTCATTTTATTCAAAAACCATTGTTTGAATGTGTTTGACTTTCATTTGATTCAATTACCTTTGTTTGAATGTGTTTGACTTTTATTAGATTCAATTAGCTTTGTAGAATGCATTTGACTTTCATTTGATTCACTTAGCTTTGTGAAATGCATTTGACTTTCATTTGATTCAAAAAGCTTTGTTTGAATGTGTTTGACTTTCATTTGGTTCAATATGCTTTGTAGAATGCATTTGACTTTCATTTGATTTAAATAGCTTCTTTGATTGCATTTGACTTTAATTTGATTCAAAAAGCTTTGTTTGAATGTGTTTGATTTTCGTTTGATACAATTAGCTTTGTAGAATGCATTATACTTTCATTTGATTCAAAAAGCATTATTTGAATGTGTTTGACTTTCATTTGATTCAATTACCTTTGTTTGAATGTGTTTGACTTTCATTTGAATCAATTAGCGTTGTTAAATGCATTTGACTTTCATTTGATTCAAAAAGCTTTGTTTGAATGTGTTTGACTTTCATTTGATTCAATTAGTTTTGTAGAATGCATTAGAGTTTCATTTGGTTCAATTAGCTTTGTTTGAATGCTTTTCTCTTTCAATTGATTCTATTAGCTTTGTAAAATGCATTTGACTTTCATTTGATTAAATTAGCTTTGTGGAATGCATTTGACTTTCATATGATTTAAAAAGCTTTGTTTGAATATGTTTGACTTTTATTTGAATCAATTAGCTATGTTTGAATGTGTTTTACTTTCATTTGATTTAATTTGCTTTGTAGAATGCATTTGAATTTCATTTGATACAATTAGCTTTAAAAAAATGCATTATACTTTGATTTGATTCAAAAAGCTTTGTTTGAATGTGTTTGACTTTCATTTGATTCAATTGGCGTTGTAGAATGCATTAGACATTCATTTGATTCAATTAGCTTTGTTTGATTGTGCTTGACTTTCTTTTGATTCAATATGCTTTGTAGAATGCATTTGACTTTCATTTGATTTAAATAGATTTGTTTGAATGTGTTTGATTTTCATTTGATACAATTAGCTTTATAGAATGCATTAGACTTTCATTTTATTCAAAAACCATTGTTTGAATGTGTTTGACTTTCATTTGATTCAATTACCTTTGTTTGAATGTGTTTGACTTTTATTAGACTCAATTAGCTTTGTAGAATGCATTTGACTTTCATTTGATTCACTTAGCTTTGTTAAATGCATTTTACTTTCATACGATTCAAAAAGCTTTGTTTGAATGAGTTTGTCTTTCATTTGAATCAATTAGCTTTGTTGAAAGCATTTGACTTTCATTTGATTTAAATAGCTTTGTTTGAATGTGTTTGATTTTCATTTGATACAATTAGCTTTATAAAATGCATTAGACTTTCATTTTATTCAAAAACCATTGTTTGAATGTGTTTGACTTTCATTTGATTCAATTACCTTTGTTTGAATGTGTTTGACTTTTATTAGATTCAATTAGCTTTGTAGAATGCATTTGACTTTCATTTGATTCACTTAGCTTTGTGAAATGCATTTGACTTTCATTTGATTCAAAAAGCTTTGTTTGAATGTGTTTGACTTTCATTTGGTTCAATATGCTTTGTAGAATGCATTTGACTTTCATTTGATTTAAATAGCTTCTTTGATTGCATTTGACTTTAATTTGATTCAAAAAGCTTTGTTTGAATGTGTTTGATTTTCGTTTGATACAATTAGCTTTGTAGAATGCATTATACATTCATTTGATTCAAAAAAGCATTATTTGAATGTGTTTGACTTTCATTTGATTCAATTACCTTTGTTTGAATGTGTTTGACTTTCATTTGAATCAATTAGCGTTGTTAAATGCATTTGACTTTCATTTGATTCAAAAAGCTTTGTTTGAATGTGTTTGACTTTCATTTGATTCAATTAGTTTTGTAGAATGCATTAGAGTTTCATTTGGTTCAATTAGCTTTGTTTGAATGCTTTTCTCTTTCAATTGATTCTATTAGCTTTGTAAAATGCATTTGACTTTCATTTGATTAAATTAGCTTTGTGGAATGCATTTGACTTTCATATGATTTAAAAAGCTTTGTTTGAATATGTTTGACTTTTATTTGAATCAATTAGCTATGTTTGAATGTGTTTTACTTTCATTTGATTTAATTTGCTTTGTAGAATGCATTTGAATTTCATTTGATACAATTAGCTTTAAAAAATGCATTATACTTTGATTTGATTCAAAAAGCTTTGTTTGAATGTGTTTGACTTTCATTTGATTCAATTGGCGTTGTAGAATGCATTAGACATTCATTTGATTCAATTAGCTTTGTTTGATTGTGCTTGACTTTCATTTGATTCAATATGCTTTGTAGAATGCATTTGACTTTCATTTGATTTAAATAGATTTGTTTGAATGTGTTTGATTTTCATTTGATACAATTAGCTTTATAGAATGCATTAGACTTTCATTTTATTCAAAAACCATTGTTTGAATGTGTTTGACTTTCATTTGATTCAATTACCTTTGTTTGAATGTGTTTGACTTTTATTAGACTCAATTAGCTTTGTAGAATGCATTTGACTTTCATTTGATTCACTTAGCTTTGTTAAATGCATTTTACTTTCATACGATTCAAAAAGCTTTGTTTGAATGAGTTTGTCTTTCATTTGAATCAATTAGCTTTGTTGAAAGCATTTGACTTTCATTTGATTTAAATAGCTTTGTTTGAATGTGTTTGATTTTCATTTGATACAATTAGCTTTATAAAATGCATTAGACTTTCATTTTATTCAAAAACCATTGTTTGAATGTGTTTGACTTTCATTTGATTCAATTACCTTTGTTTGAATGTGTTTGACTTTTATTAGATTCAATTAGCTTTGTAGAATGCATTTGACTTTCATTTGATTCACTTAGCTTTGTGAAATGCATTTGACTTTCATTTGATTCAAAAAGCTTTGTTTGAATGTGTTTGACTTTCATTTGGTTCAATATGCTTTGTAGAATGCATTTGACTTTCATTTGATTTAAATAGCTTCTTTGATTGCATTTGACTTTAATTTGATTCAAAAAGCTTTGTTTGAATGTGTTTGATTTTCGTTTGATATAATTAGCTTTGTAGAATGCATTATACTTTCATTTGATTCAAAAAGCATTATTTGAATGTGTTTGACTTTCATTTGATTCAATTACCTTTGTTTGAATGTGTTTGACTTTCATTTGAATCAATTAGCGTTGTTGAATGCATTTGACTTTCATTTGATTCAAAAAGCTTTGTTTGAATGTGTTTGACTTTCATTTGATTCAATTAGTTTTGTAGAATGCATTAGAGTTTCATTTGGTTCAATTAGCTTTGTTTGAATGCTTTTCTCTTTCAATTGATTCTATTAGCTTTGTAAAATGCATTTGACTTTCATTTGATTAAATTAGCTTTGTGGAATGCATTTGACTTTCATATGATTTAAAAAGCTTTGTTTGAATATGTTTGACTTTTATTTGAATCAATTAGCTATGTTTGAATGTGTTTTACTTTCATTTGATTTAATTTGCTTTGTAGAATGCATTTGAATTTCATTTGATACAATTAGCTTTAAAAAATGCATTATACTTTGATTTGATTCAAAAAGCTTTGTTTGAATGTGTTTGACTTTCATTTGATTCAATTGGCGTTGTAGAATGCATTAGACATTCATTTGATTCAATTAGCTTTGTTTGATTGTGCTTGACTTTCATTTGATTCAATATGCTTTGTAGAATGCATTTGACTTTCATTTGATTTAAATAGATTTGTTTGAATGTGTTTGATTTTCATTTGATACAATTAGCTTTATAGAATGCATTAGACTTTCATTTTATTCAAAAACCATTGTTTGAATGTGTTTGACTTTCATTTGATTCAATTACCTTTGTTTGAATGTGTTTGACTTTTATTAGATTCAATTAGCTTTGTAGAATGCATTTGACTTTCATTTGATTCACTTAGCTTTGTTAAATGCATTTTACTTTCATACGATTCAAAAAGCTTTGTTTGAATGAGTTTGTCTTTCATTTGAATCAATTAGCTTTGTTGAAAGCATTTGACTTTCATTTGATTTAAATAGCTTTGTTTGAATGTGTTTGATTTTCATTTGATACAATTAGCTTTATAGAATGCATTAGACTTTCATTTTATTCAAAAACCATTGTTTGAATGTGTTTGACTTTCATTTGATTCAATTACCTTTGTTTGAATGTGTTTGACTTTTATTAGATTCAATTAGCTTTGTAGAATGCATTTGACTTTCATTTGATTCACTTAGCTTTGTGAAATGCATTTGACTTTCATTTGATTCAAAAAGCTTTGTTTGAATGTGTTTGACTTTCATTTGGTTCAATATGCTTTGTAGAATGCATTTGACTTTCATTTGATTTAAATAGCTTCTTTGATTGCATTTGACTTTAATTTGATTCAAAAAGCTTTGTTTGAATGTGTTTGATTTTCGTTTGATACAATTAGCTTTGAAGAATGCATTATACTTTAATTTGATTCAAAAAGCATTATTTGAATGTGTTTGACTTTCATTTGATTCAATTACCTTTGTTTGAATGTGTTTGACTTTCATTTGAATCAATTAGCGTTGTTGAATGCATTTCACTTTCATTTGATTCAAAAAGCTTTGTTTGAATGTGTTTGACTTTCATTTGATTCAATTAGTTTTGTAGAATGCATTAGAGTTTCATTTGGTTCAATTAGCTTTGTTTGAATGCTTTTCTCTTTCAATTGATTATATTAGCTTTGTAAAATGCATTTGACTTTCATTTGATTAACTTAGCTTTGTGGAATGCATTTGACTTTCATATGATTTAAAAAGCTTTGTTTGAATATGTTTGACTTTTATTTGAATCAATTAGCTATGTTTGAATGTGTTTTACTTTCATTTGATTTAATTTGCTTTGTAGAATGCATTTGAATTTCATTTGATACAATTAGCTTTAAAAAATGCATTATACTTTGATTTGATTCAAAAAGCTTTGTTTGAATGTGTTTGACTTTCATTTGATTCAATTGGCGTTGTAGAATGCATTAGACATTCATTTGATTCAATTAGCTTTGTTTGATTGTGCTTGACTTTCATTTGATTCAATATGCTTTGTAGAATGCATTTGACTTTCATTTGATTTAAATAGAATTGTTTGAATGTGTTTGATTTTCATTTGATACAATTAGCTTTATAGAATGCATTAGACTTTCATTTTATTCAAAAACCATTGTTTGAATGTGTTTGACTTTCATTTGATTCAATTACCTTTGTTTGAATGTGTTTGACTTTTATTAGATTCAATTAGCTTTGTAGAATGCATTTGACTTTCATTTGATTCACTTAGCTTTGTTAAATGCATTTTACTTTCATACGATTCAAAAAGCTTTGTTTGAATGAGTTTGACTTTCATTTGAATCAATTAGCTTTGTTGAAAGCATTTGACTTTCATTTGATTTAAATAGCTTTGTTTGAATGTGTTTGATTTTCATTTGATACAATTAGCTTTATAGAATGCATTAGACTTTCATTTTATTCAAAAACCATTGTTTGAATGTGTTTGACTTTCATTTGATTCAATTACCTTTGTTTGAATGTGTTTGACTTTTATTAGATTCAATTAGCTTTGTAGAATGCATTTGACTTTCATTTGATTCACTTAGCTTTGTGAAATGCATTTGACTTTCATTTGATTCAAAAAGCTTTGTTTGAATGTGTTTGACTTTCATTTGGTTCAATATGCTTTGTAGAATGCATTTGACTTTCATTTGATTTAAATAGCTTCTTTGATTGCATTTGACTTTAATTTGATTCAAAAAGCTTTGTTTGAATGTGTTTGATTTTCGTTTGATACAATTAGCTTTGAAGAATGCATTATACTTTCATTTGATTCAAAAAGCATTATTTGAATGTGTTTGACTTTCATTTGATTCAATTACCTTTGTTTGAATGTGTTTGACTTTCATTTGAATCAATTAGCGTTGTTGAATGCATTTCACTTTCATTTGATTCAAAAAGCTTTGTTTGAATGTGTTTGACTTTCATTTGATTCAATTAGTTTTGTAGAATGCATTAGAGTTTCATTTGGTTCAATTAGCTTTGTTTGAATGCTTTTCTCTTTCAATTGATTATATTAGCTTTGTAAAATGCATTTGACTTTCATTTGATTAACTTAGCTTTGTGGAATGCATTTGACTTTCATATGATTTAAAAAGCTTTGTTTGAATATGTTTGACTTTTATTTGAATCAATTAGCTATGTTTGAATGTGTTTTACTTTCATTTGATTTAATTTGCTTTGTAGAATGCATTTGAATTTCATTTGATACAATTAGCTTTAAAAAATGCATTATACTTTGATTTGATTCAAAAAGCTTTGTTTGAATGTGTTTGACTTTCATTTGATTCAATTGGCGTTGTAGAATGCATTAGACATTCATTTGATTCAATTAGCTTTGTTTGATTGTGCTTGACTTTCATTTGATTCAATATGCTTTGTAGAATGCATTTGACTTTCATTTGATTTAAATAGATTTGTTTGAATGTGTTTGATTTTCATTTGATACAATTAGCTTTATAGAATGCATTAGACTTTCATTTTATTCAAAAACCATTGTTTGAATGTGTTTGACTTTCATTTGATTCAATTATCTTTGTTTGAATGTGTTTGACTTTTATAAGATTCAATTAGCTTTGTAGAATGCATTTGACTTTCATTTGATTCACTTAGCTTTGTTAAATGCATTTTACTTTCATACGATTCAAAAAGCTTTGTTTGAATGAGTTTGACTTTCATTTGAATCAATTAGCTTTGTTGAAAGCATTTGACTTTCATTTGATTTAAATAGCTTTGTTTGAATGTGTTTGATTTTCATTTGATACAATTAGCTTTATAGAATGCATTAGACTTTCATTTTATTCAAAAACCATTGTTTGAATGTGTTTGACTTTCATTTGATTCAATTACCTTTGTTTGAATGTGTTTGACTTTTATTAGATTCAATTAGCTTTGTAGAATGCATTTGACTTTCATTTGATTCACTTAGCTTTGTGAAATGCATTTGACTTTCATTTGATTCAAAAAGCTTTGTTTGAATGTGTTTGACTTTCATTTGGTTCAATATGCTTTGTAGAATGCATTTGACTTTCATTTGATTTAAATAGCTTCTTTGATTGCATTTGACTTTAATTTGATTCAAAAAGCTTTGTTTGAATGTGTTTGATTTTCGTTTGATACAATTAGCTTTGAAGAATGCATTATACTTTCATTTGATTCAAAAAGCATTATTTGAATGTGTTTGACTTTCATTTGATTCAATTACCTTTGTTTGAATGTGTTTGACTTTCATTTGAATCAATTAGCGTTGTTGAATGCATTTCACTTTCATTTGATTCAAAAAGCTTTGTTTGAATGTGTTTGACTTTCATTTGATTCAATTAGTTTTGTAGAATGCATTAGAGTTTCATTTGGTTCAATTAGCTTTGTTTGAATGCTTTTCTCTTTCAATTGATTATATTAGCTTTGTAAAATGCATTTGACTTTCATTTGATTAACTTAGCTTTGTGGAATGCATTTGACTTTCATATGATTTAAAAAGCTTTGTTTGAATATGTTTGACTTTTATTTGAATCAATTAGCTATGTTTGAATGTGTTTTACTTTCATTTGATTTAATTTGCTTTGTAGAATGCATTTGAATTTCATTTGATACAATTAGCTTTAAAAAATGCATTATACTTTGATTTGATTCAAAAAGCTTTGTTTGAATGTGTTTGACTTTCATTTGATTCAATTGGCGTTGTAGAATGCATTAGACATTCATTTGATTCAATTAGCTTTGTTTGATTGTGCTTGACTTTCATTTGATTCAATATGCTTTGTAGAATGCATTTGACTTTCATTTGATTTAAATAGATTTGTTTGAATGTGTTTGATTTTCATTTGATACAATTAGCTTTATAGAATGCATTAGACTTTCATTTTATTCAAAAACCATTGTTTGAATGTGTTTGACTTTCATTTGATTCAATTATCTTTGTTTGAATGTGTTTGACTTTTATAAGATTCAATTAGCTTTGTAGAATGCATTTGACTTTCATTTGATTCACTTAGCTTTGTTAAATGCATTTTACTTTCATACGATTCAAAAAGCTTTGTTTGAATGAGTTTGACTTTCATTTGAATCAATTAGCTTTGTTGAAAGCATTTGACTTTCATTTGATTTAAATAGCTTTGTTTGAATGTGTTTGATTTTCATTTGATACAATTAGCTTTATAGAATGCATTAGACTTTCATTTTATTCAAAAACCATTGTTTGAATGTGTTTGACTTTCATTTGATTCAATTACCTTTGTTTGAATGTGTTTGACTTTTATTAGATTCAATTAGCTTTGTAGAATGCATTTGACTTTCATTTGATTCACTTAGCTTTGTGAAATGCATTTGACTTTCATTTGATTCAAAAAGCTTTGTTTGAATGTGTTTGACTTTCATTTGGTTCAATATGCTTTGTAGAATGCATTTGACTTTCATTTGATTTAAATAGCTTCTTTGATTGCATTTGACTTTAATTTGATTCAAAAAGCTTTGTTTGAATGTGTTTGATTTTCGTTTGATACAATTAGCTTTGTAGAATGCATTATACTTTCATTTGATTCAAAAAGCATTATTTGAATGTGTTTGACTTTCATTTGATTCAATTACCTTTGTTTGAATGTGTTTGACTTTCATTTGAATCAATTAGCGTTGTTGAATGCATTTGACTTTCATTTGATTCAAAAAGCTTTGTTTGAATGTGTTTGACTTTCACTTGATTCAATTAGTTTTGTAGAATGCATTAGAGTTTCATTTGGTTCAATTAGCTTTGTTTGAATGCTTTTCTCTTTCAATTGATTCTATTAGCTTTGTAAAATGCATTTGACTTTCATTTGATTAAATTAGCTTTGTGGAATGCATTTGACTTTCATATGATTTAAAAAGCTTTGTTTGAATATGTTTGACTTTTATTTGAATCAATTAGCTATGTTTGAATGTGTTTTACTTTCATTTGATTTAATTTGCTTTGTAGAATGCATTTGAATTTCATTTGATACAATTAGCTTTAAAAAATGCATTATACTTTGATTTGATTCAAAAAGCTTTGTTTGAATGTGTTTGACTTTCATTTGATTCAATTGGCGTTGTAGAATGCATTAGACATTCATTTGATTCAATTAGCTTTGTTTGATTGTGCTTGACTTTCATTTGATTCAATATGCTTTGTAGAATGCATTTGACTTTCATTTGATTTAAATAGATTTGTTTGAATGTGTTTGATTTTCATTTGATACAATTAGCTTTATAGAATGCATTAGACTTTCATTTTATTCAAAAACCATTGTTTGAATGTGTTTGACTTTCATTTGATTCAATTACCTTTGTTTGAATGTGTTTGACTTTTATTAGACTCAATTAGCTTTGTAGAATGCATTTGACTTTCATTTGATTCACTTAGCTTTGTTAAATGCATTTTACTTTCATACGATTCAAAAAGCTTTGTTTGAATGAGTTTGTCTTTCATTTGAATCAATTAGCTTTGTTGAAAGCATTTGACTTTCATTTGATTTAAATAGCTTTGTTTGAATGTGTTTGATTTTCATTTGATACAATTAGCTTTATAAAATGCATTAGACTTTCATTTTATTCAAAAACCATTGTTTGAATGTGTTTGACTTTCATTTGATTCAATTACCTTTGTTTGAATGTGTTTGACTTTTATTAGATTCAATTAGCTTTGTAGAATGCATTTGACTTTCATTTGATTCACTTAGCTTTGTGAAATGCATTTGACTTTCATTTGATTCAAAAAGCTTTGTTTGAATGTGTTTGACTTTCATTTGGTTCAATATGCTTTGTAGAATGCATTTGACTTTCATTTGATTTAAATAGCTTCTTTGATTGCATTTGACTTTAATTTGATTCAAAAAGCTTTGTTTGAATGTGTTTGATTTTCGTTTGATACAATTAGCTTTGTAGAATGCATTATACTTTCATTTGATTCAAAAAGCATTATTTGAATGTGTTTGACTTTCATTTGATTCAATTACCTTTGTTTGAATGTGTTTGACTTTCATTTGAATCAATTAGCGTTGTTAAATGCATTTGACTTTCATTTGATTCAAAAAGCTTTGTTTGAATGTGTTTGACTTTCATTTGATTCAATTAGTTTTGTAGAATGCATTAGAGTTTCATTTGGTTCAATTAGCTTTGTTTGAATGCTTTTCTCTTTCAATTGATTCTATTAGCTTTGTAAAATGCATTTGACTTTCATTTGATTAAATTAGCTTTGTGGAATGCATTTGACTTTCATATGATTTAAAAAGCTTTGTTTGAATATGTTTGACTTTTATTTGAATCAATT
The DNA here is from genome assembly GCF_001683475.1 of Chenopodium quinoa. Taxonomy (NCBI): domain Eukaryota; kingdom Viridiplantae; phylum Streptophyta; class Magnoliopsida; order Caryophyllales; family Amaranthaceae; genus Chenopodium; species Chenopodium quinoa. The sequence continues at coordinate 61,352 of NW_018745072.1, read as the reverse complement.
AGCTATGTTTGAATGTGTTTTACTTTCATTTGATTTAATTTGCTTTGTAGAATGCATTTGAATTTCATTTGATACAATTAGCTTTAAAAAATGCATTATACTTTGATTTGATTCAAAAAGCTTTGTTTGAATGTGTTTGACTTTCATTTGATTCAATTGGCGTTGTAGAATGCATTAGACATTCATTTGATTCAATTAGCTTTGTTTGATTGTGCTTGACTTTCTTTTGATTCAATATGCTTTGTAGAATGCATTTGACTTTCATTTGATTTAAATAGATTTGTTTGAATGTGTTTGATTTTCATTTGATACAATTAGCTTTATAGAATGCATTAGACTTTCATTTTATTCAAAAACCATTGTTTGAATGTGTTTGACTTTCATTTGATTCAATTACCTTTGTTTGAATGTGTTTGACTTTTATTAGACTCAATTAGCTTTGTAGAATGCATTTGACTTTCATTTGATTCACTTAGCTTTGTTAAATGCATTTTACTTTCATACGATTCAAAAAGCTTTGTTTGAATGAGTTTGTCTTTCATTTGAATCAATTAGCTTTGTTGAAAGCATTTGACTTTCATTTGATTTAAATAGCTTTGTTTGAATGTGTTTGATTTTCATTTGATACAATTAGCTTTATAAAATGCATTAGACTTTCATTTTATTCAAAAACCATTGTTTGAATGTGTTTGACTTTCATTTGATTCAATTACCTTTGTTTGAATGTGTTTGACTTTTATTAGATTCAATTAGCTTTGTAGAATGCATTTGACTTTCATTTGATTCACTTAGCTTTGTGAAATGCATTTGACTTTCATTTGATTCAAAAAGCTTTGTTTGAATGTGTTTGACTTTCATTTGGTTCAATATGCTTTGTAGAATGCATTTGACTTTCATTTGATTTAAATAGCTTCTTTGATTGCATTTGACTTTAATTTGATTCAAAAAGCTTTGTTTGAATGTGTTTGATTTTCGTTTGATACAATTAGCTTTGTAGAATGCATTATACATTCATTTGATTCAAAAAGCATTATTTGAATGTGTTTGACTTTCATTTGATTCAATTACCTTTGTTTGAATGTGTTTGACTTTCATTTGAATCAATTAGCGTTGTTAAATGCATTTGACTTTCATTTGATTCAAAAAGCTTTGTTTGAATGTGTTTGACTTTCATTTGATTCAATTAGTTTTGTAGAATGCATTAGAGTTTCATTTGGTTCAATTAGCTTTGTTTGAATGCTTTTCTCTTTCAATTGATTCTATTAGCTTTGTAAAATGCATTTGACTTTCATTTGATTAAATTAGCTTTGTGGAATGCATTTGACTTTCATATGATTTAAAAAGCTTTGTTTGAATATGTTTGACTTTTATTTGAATCAATTAGCTATGTTTGAATGTGTTTTACTTTCATTTGATTTAATTTGCTTTGTAGAATGCATTTGAATTTCATTTGATACAATTAGCTTTAAAAAATGCATTATACTTTGATTTGATTCAAAAAGCTTTGTTTGAATGTGTTTGACTTTCATTTGATTCAATTGGCGTTGTAGAATGCATTAGACATTCATTTGATTCAATTAGCTTTGTTTGATTGTGCTTGACTTTCATTTGATTCAATATGCTTTGTAGAATGCATTTGACTTTCATTTGATTTAAATAGATTTGTTTGAATGTGTTTGATTTTCATTTGATACAATTAGCTTTATAGAATGCATTAGACTTTCATTTTATTCAAAAACCATTGTTTGAATGTGTTTGACTTTCATTTGATTCAATTACCTTTGTTTGAATGTGTTTGACTTTTATTAGACTCAATTAGCTTTGTAGAATGCATTTGACTTTCATTTGATTCACTTAGCTTTGTTAAATGCATTTTACTTTCATACGATTCAAAAAGCTTTGTTTGAATGAGTTTGTCTTTCATTTGAATCAATTAGCTTTGTTGAAAGCATTTGACTTTCATTTGATTTAAATAGCTTTGTTTGAATGTGTTTGATTTTCATTTGATACAATTAGCTTTATAAAATGCATTAGACTTTCATTTTATTCAAAAACCATTGTTTGAATGTGTTTGACTTTCATTTGATTCAATTACCTTTGTTTGAATGTGTTTGACTTTTATTAGATTCAATTAGCTTTGTAGAATGCATTTGACTTTCATTTGATTCACTTAGCTTTGTGAAATGCATTTGACTTTCATTTGATTCAAAAAGCTTTGTTTGAATGTGTTTGACTTTCATTTGGTTCAATATGCTTTGTAGAATGCATTTGACTTTCATTTGATTTAAATAGCTTCTTTGATTGCATTTGACTTTAATTTGATTCAAAAAGCTTTGTTTGAATGTGTTTGATTTTCGTTTGATACAATTAGCTTTGTAGAATGCATTATACTTTCATTTGATTCAAAAAGCATTATTTGAATGTGTTTGACTTTCATTTGATTCAATTACCTTTGTTTGAATGTGTTTGACTTTCATTTGAATCAATTAGCGTTGTTGAATGCATTTGACTTTCATTTGATTCAAAAAGCTTTGTTTGAATGTGTTTGACTTTCATTTGATTCAATTAGTTTTGTAGAATGCATTAGAGTTTCATTTGGTTCAATTAGCTTTGTTTGAATGCTTTTCTCTTTCAATTGATTCTATTAGCTTTGTAAAATGCATTTGACTTTCATTTGATTAAATTAGCTTTGTGGAATGCATTTGACTTTCATATGATTTAAAAAGCTTTGTTTGAATATGTTTGACTTTTATTTGAATCAATTAGCTATGTTTGAATGTGTTTTACTTTCATTTGATTTAATTTGCTTTGTAGAATGCATTTGAATTTCATTTGATACAATTAGCTTTAAAAAATGCATTATACTTTGATTTGATTCAAAAAGCTTTGTTTGAATGTGTTTGACTTTCATTTGATTCAATTGGCGTTGTAGAATGCATTAGACATTCATTTGATTCAATTAGCTTTGTTTGATTGTGCTTGACTTTCATTTGATTCAATATGCTTTGTAGAATGCATTTGACTTTCATTTGATTTAAATAGATTTGTTTGAATGTGTTTGATTTTCATTTGATACAATTAGCTTTATAGAATGCATTAGACTTTCATTTTATTCAAAAACCATTGTTTGAATGTGTTTGACTTTCATTTGATTCAATTACCTTTGTTTGAATGTGTTTGACTTTTATTAGATTCAATTAGCTTTGTAGAATGCATTTGACTTTCATTTGATTCACTTAGCTTTGTTAAATGCATTTTACTTTCATACGATTCAAAAAGCTTTGTTTGAATGAGTTTGTCTTTCATTTGAATCAATTAGCTTTGTTGAAAGCATTTGACTTTCATTTGATTTAAATAGCTTTGTTTGAATGTGTTTGATTTTCATTTGATACAATTAGCTTTATAGAATGCATTAGACTTTCATTTTATTCAAAAACCATTGTTTGAATGTGTTTGACTTTCATTTGATTCAATTACCTTTGTTTGAATGTGTTTGACTTTTATTAGATTCAATTAGCTTTGTAGAATGCATTTGACTTTCATTTGATTCACTTAGCTTTGTGAAATGCATTTGACTTTCATTTGATTCAAAAAGCTTTGTTTGAATGTGTTTGACTTTCATTTGGTTCAATATGCTTTGTAGAATGCATTTGACTTTCATTTGATTTAAATAGCTTCTTTGATTGCATTTGACTTTAATTTGATTCAAAAAGCTTTGTTTGAATGTGTTTGATTTTCGTTTGATACAATTAGCTTTGAAGAATGCATTATACTTTAATTTGATTCAAAAAGCATTATTTGAATGTGTTTGACTTTCATTTGATTCAATTACCTTTGTTTGAATGTGTTTGACTTTCATTTGAATCAATTAGCGTTGTTGAATGCATTTCACTTTCATTTGATTCAAAAAGCTTTGTTTGAATGTGTTTGACTTTCATTTGATTCAATTAGTTTTGTAGAATGCATTAGAGTTTCATTTGGTTCAATTAGCTTTGTTTGAATGCTTTTCTCTTTCAATTGATTATATTAGCTTTGTAAAATGCATTTGACTTTCATTTGATTAACTTAGCTTTGTGGAATGCATTTGACTTTCATATGATTTAAAAAGCTTTGTTTGAATATGTTTGACTTTTATTTGAATCAATTAGCTATGTTTGAATGTGTTTTACTTTCATTTGATTTAATTTGCTTTGTAGAATGCATTTGAATTTCATTTGATACAATTAGCTTTAAAAAATGCATTATACTTTGATTTGATTCAAAAAGCTTTGTTTGAATGTGTTTGACTTTCATTTGATTCAATTGGCGTTGTAGAATGCATTAGACATTCATTTGATTCAATTAGCTTTGTTTGATTGTGCTTGACTTTCATTTGATTCAATATGCTTTGTAGAATGCATTTGACTTTCATTTGATTTAAATAGAATTGTTTGAATGTGTTTGATTTTCATTTGATACAATTAGCTTTATAGAATGCATTAGACTTTCATTTTATTCAAAAACCATTGTTTGAATGTGTTTGACTTTCATTTGATTCAATTATCTTTGTTTGAATGTGTTTGACTTTTATAAGATTCAATTAGCTTTGTAGAATGCATTTGACTTTCATTTGATTCACTTAGCTTTGTTAAATGCATTTTACTTTCATACGATTCAAAAAGCTTTGTTTGAATGAGTTTGACTTTCATTTGAATCAATTAGCTTTGTTGAAAGCATTTGACTTTCATTTGATTTAAATAGCTTTGTTTGAATGTGTTTGATTTTCATTTGATACAATTAGCTTTATAGAATGCATTAGACTTTCATTTTATTCAAAAACCATTGTTTGAATGTGTTTGACTTTCATTTGATTCAATTACCTTTGTTTGAATGTGTTTGACTTTTATTAGATTCAATTAGCTTTGTAGAATGCATTTGACTTTCATTTGATTCACTTAGCTTTGTGAAATGCATTTGACTTTCATTTGATTCAAAAAGCTTTGTTTGAATGTGTTTGACTTTCATTTGGTTCAATATGCTTTGTAGAATGCATTTGACTTTCATTTGATTTAAATAGCTTCTTTGATTGCATTTGACTTTAATTTGATTCAAAAAGCTTTGTTTGAATGTGTTTGATTTTCGTTTGATACAATTAGCTTTGAAGAATGCATTATACTTTCATTTGATTCAAAAAGCATTATTTGAATGTGTTTGACTTTCATTTGATTCAATTACCTTTGTTTGAATGTGTTTGACTTTCATTTGAATCAATTAGCGTTGTTGAATGCATTTCACTTTCATTTGATTCAAAAAGCTTTGTTTGAATGTGTTTGACTTTCATTTGATTCAATTAGTTTTGTAGAATGCATTAGAGTTTCATTTGGTTCAATTAGCTTTGTTTGAATGCTTTTCTCTTTCAATTGATTATATTAGCTTTGTAAAATGCATTTGACTTTCATTTGATTAACTTAGCTTTGTGGAATGCATTTGACTTTCATATGATTTAAAAAGCTTTGTTTGAATATGTTTGACTTTTATTTGAATCAATTAGCTATGTTTGAATGTGTTTTACTTTCATTTGATTTAATTTGCTTTGTAGAATGCATTTGAATTTCATTTGATACAATTAGCTTTAAAAAATGCATTATACTTTGATTTGATTCAAAAAGCTTTGTTTGAATGTGTTTGACTTTCATTTGATTCAATTGGCGTTGTAGAATGCATTAGACATTCATTTGATTCAATTAGCTTTGTTTGATTGTGCTTGACTTTCATTTGATTCAATATGCTTTGTAGAATGCATTTGACTTTCATTTGATTTAAATAGATTTGTTTGAATGTGTTTGATTTTCATTTGATACAATTAGCTTTATAGAATGCATTAGACTTTCATTTTATTCAAAAACCATTGTTTGAATGTGTTTGACTTTCATTTGATTCAATTATCTTTGTTTGAATGTGTTTGACTTTTATAAGATTCAATTAGCTTTGTAGAATGCATTTGACTTTCATTTGATTCACTTAGCTTTGTTAAATGCATTTTACTTTCATACGATTCAAAAAGCTTTGTTTGAATGAGTTTGACTTTCATTTGAATCAATTAGCTTTGTTGAAAGCATTTGACTTTCATTTGATTTAAATAGCTTTGTTTGAATGTGTTTGATTTTCATTTGATACAATTAGCTTTATAGAATGCATTAGACTTTCATTTTATTCAAAAACCATTGTTTGAATGTGTTTGACTTTCATTTGATTCAATTACCTTTGTTTGAATGTGTTTGACTTTTATTAGATTCAATTAGCTTTGTAGAATGCATTTGACTTTCATTTGATTCACTTAGCTTTGTGAAATGCATTTGACTTTCATTTGATTCAAAAAGCTTTGTTTGAATGTGTTTGACTTTCATTTGGTTCAATATGCTTTGTAGAATGCATTTGACTTTCATTTGATTTAAATAGCTTCTTTGATTGCATTTGACTTTAATTTGATTCAAAAAGCTTTGTTTGAATGTGTTTGATTTTCGTTTGATACAATTAGCTTTGTAGAATGCATTATACTTTCATTTGATTCAAAAAGCATTATTTGAATGTGTTTGACTTTCATTTGATTCAATTACCTTTGTTTGAATGTGTTTGACTTTCATTTGAATCAATTAGCGTTGTTGAATGCATTTGACTTTCATTTGATTCAAAAAGCTTTGTTTGAATGTGTTTGACTTTCACTTGATTCAATTAGTTTTGTAGAATGCATTAGAGTTTCATTTGGTTCAATTAGCTTTGTTTGAATGCTTTTCTCTTTCAATTGATTCTATTAGCTTTGTAAAATGCATTTGACTTTCATTTGATTAAATTAGCTTTGTGGAATGCATTTGACTTTCATATGATTTAAAAAGCTTTGTTTGAATATGTTTGACTTTTATTTGAATCAATTAGCTATGTTTGAATGTGTTTTACTTTCATTTGATTTAATTTGCTTTGTAGAATGCATTTGAATTTCATTTGATACAATTAGCTTTAAAAAATGCATTATACTTTGATTTGATTCAAAAAGCTTTGTTTTTTCATTTGATTCAATTGGCGTTGTAGAATGCATTAGACATTCATTTGATTCAATTAGCTTTGTTTGATTGTGCTTGACTTTCATTTGATTCAATATGCTTTGTAGAATGCATTTGACTTTCATTTGATTTAAATAGATTTGTTTGAATGTGTTTGATTTTCATTTGATACAATTAGCTTTATAGAATGCATTAGACTTTCATTTTATTCAAAAACCATTGTTTGAATGTGTTTGACTTTCATTTGATTCAATTACCTTTGTTTGAATGTGTTTGACTTTTATTAGATTCAATTAGCTTTGTAGAATGCATTTGACTTTCATTTGATTCACTTAGCTTTGTTAAATGCATTTTACTTTCATACGATTCAAAAAGCTTTGTTTGAATGAGTTTGTCTTTCATTTGAATCAATTAGCTTTGTTGAAAGCATTTGACTTTCATTTGATTTAAATAGCTTTGTTTGAATGTGTTTGATTTTCATTTGATACAATTAGCTTTATAGAATGCATTAGACTTTCATTTTATTCAAAAACCATTGTTTGAATGTGTTTGACTTTCATTTGATTCAATTACCTTTGTTTGAATGTGTTTGACTTTTATTAGATTCAATTAGCTTTGTAGAATGCATTTGACTTTCATTTGATTCACTTAGCTTTGTGAAATGCATTTGACTTTCATTTGATTCAAAAAGCTTTGTTTGAATGTGTTTGACTTTCATTTGGTTCAATATGCTTTGTAGAATGCATTTGACTTTCATTTGATTTAAATAGCTTCTTTGATTGCATTTGACTTTAATTTGATTCAAAAAGCTTTGTTTGAATGTGTTTGATTTTCGTTTGATACAATTAGCTTTGAAGAATGCATTATACTTTCATTTGATTCAAAAAGCATTATTTGAATGTGTTTGACTTTCATTTGATTCAATTACCTTTGTTTGAATGTGTTTGACTTTCATTTGAATCAATTAGCGTTGTTGAATGCATTTCACTTTTATTTGATTCAAAAAGCTTTGTTTGAATGTGTTTGACTTTCATTTGATTCAATTAGTTTTGTAGAATGCATTAGAGTTTCATTTGGTTCAATTAGCTTTGTTTGAATGCTTTTCTCTTTCAATTGATTCTATTAGCTTTGTAAAATGCATTTGACTTTCATTTGATTAAATTAGCTTTGTGCAATGCATTTGACTTTCATATGATTTAAAAAGCTTTGTTTGAATATGTTTGACTTTTATTTGAATCAATTAGCTATGTTTGAATGTGTTTTACTTTCATTTGATTTAATTTGCTTTGTAGAATGCATCTGAATTTCATTTGATACAATTAGCTTTAAAAAATGCATTATACTTTGATTTGATTCAAAAAGCTTTGTTTGAATGTGTTTGACTTTCATTTGATTCAATTGGCGTTGTAGAATGCATTAGACATTCATTTGATTCAATTAGCTTTGTTTGATTGTGCTTGACTTTCATTTGATTCAATATGCTTTGTAGAATGCATTTGACTTTCATTTGATTTAAATAGATTTGTTTGAATGTGTTTGATTTTCATTTGATACAATTAGCTTTATAGAATGCATTAGACTTTCATTTTATTTAAAAACCATTGTTTGAATGTGTTTGACTTTTATTTGATTCAATTACCTTTGTTTGAATGTGTTTGACTTTTATTAGATTCAATTAGCTTTGTAGAATGCATTTGACTTTCATTTGATTCACTTAGCTTTGTTAAATGCATTTTACTTTCATACGATTCAAAAAGCTTTGTTTGAATGAGTTTGACTTTCATTTGAATCAATTAGCTTTGTTGAAAGCATTTGACTTTCATTTGATTTAAATAGCTTTGTTTGAATGTGTTTGATTTTCATTTGATACAATTAGCTTTATAGAATGCATTAGACTTTCATTTTATTCAAAAACCATTGTTTGAATGTGTTTGACTTTCATTTGATTCAATTACCTTTGTTTGAATGTGTTTGACTTTTATTGATTCAATTAGCTTTGTAGAATGCATTTGACTTTCATTTGATTCACTTAGCTTTGTGAAATGCATTTGACTTTCATTTGATTCAAAAAGCTTTGTTTGAATGTGTTTGACTTTCATTTGGTTCAATATGCTTTGTAGAATGCATTTGACTTTCATTTGATTTAAATAGCTTCTTTGATTGCATTTGACTTTAATTTGATTCAAAAAGCTTTGTTTGAATGTGTTTGATTTTCGTTTGATACAATTAGCTTTGTAGAATGCATTATACTTTCATTTGATTCAAAAAGCATTATTTGAATGTGTTTGACTTTCATTTGATTCAATTACCTTTGTTTGAATGTGTTTGACTTTCATTTGAATCAATTAGCGTTGTTGAATGCATTTGACTTTCATTTGATTCAAAAAGCTTTGTTTGAATGTGTTTGACTTTCATTTGATTCAATTTGTTTTGTAGAATGCATTAGAGTTTCATTTGGTTCAATTAGCTTTGTTTGAATGCTTTTCTCTTTCAATTGATTCTATTAGCTTTGTAAAATGCATTTGACTTTCATTTGATTAAATTAGCTTTGTGGAATGCATTTGACTTTCATATGATTTAAAAAGCTTTGTTTGAATATGTTTGACTTTTATTTGAATCAATTAGCTATGTTTGAATGTGTTTTACTTTCATTTGATTTAATTTGCTTTGTAGAATGCATTTGAATTTCATTTGATACAATTAGCTTTAAAAAATGCATTATACTTTGATTTGATTCAAAAAGCTTTGTTTGAATGTGTTTGACTTTCATTTGATTCAATTGGCGTTGTAGAATGCATTAGACATTCATTTGATTCAATTAGCTTTGTTTGATTGTGCTTGACTTTCATTTGATTCAATATGCTTTGTAGAATGCATTTGACTTTCATTTGATTTAAATAGATTTGTTTGAATGTGTTTGATTTTCATTTGATACAATTAGCTTTATAGAATGCATTAGACTTTCATTTTATTTAAAAACCATTGTTTGAATGTGTTTGACTTTTATTTGATTCAATTACCTTTGTTTGAATGTGTTTGACTTTTATTAGATTCAATTAGCTTTGTAGAATGCATTTGACTTTCATTTGATTCACTTAGCTTTGTTAAATGCATTTTACTTTCATACGATTCAAAAAGCTTTGTTTGAATGAGTTTGACTTTCATTTGAATCAATTAGCTTTGTTGAAAGCATTTGACTTTCATTTGATTTAAATAGCTTTGTTTGAATGTGTTTGATTTTCATTTGATACAATTAGCTTTATAGAATGCATTAGACTTTCATTTTATTCAAAAACCATTGTTTGAATGTGTTTGACTTTCATTTGATTCAATTACCTTTGTTTGAATGTGTTTGACTTTTATTGATTCAATTAGCTTTGTAGAATGCATTTGACTTTCATTTGATTCACTTAGCTTTGTGAAATGCATTTGACTTTCATTTGATTCAAAAAGCTTTGTTTGAATGTGTTTGACTTTCATTTGGTTCAATATGCTTTGTAGAATGCATTTGACTTTCATTTGATTTAAATAGCTTCTTTGATTGCATTTGACTTTAATTTGATTCAAAAAGCTTTGTTTGAATGTGTTTGATTTTCGTTTGATACAATTAGCTTTGTAGAATGCATTATACTTTCATTTGATTCAAAAAGCATTATTTGAATGTGTTTGACTTTCATTTGATTCAATTACCTTTGTTTGAATGTGTTTGACTTTCATTTGAATCAATTAGCGTTGTTGAATGCATTTGACTTTCATTTGATTCAAAAAGCTTTGTTTGAATGTGTTTGACTTTCATTTGATTCAATTTGTTTTGTAGAATGCATTAGAGTTTCATTTGGTTCAATTAGCTTTGTTTGAATGCTTTTCTCTTTCAATTGATTCTATTAGCTTTGTAAAATGCATTTGACTTTCATTTGATTAAATTAGCTTTGTGGAATGCATTTGACTTTCATATGATTTAAAAAGCTTTGTTTGAATATGTTTGACTTTTATTTGAATCAATTAGCTATGTTTGAATGTGTTTTACTTTCATTTGATTTAATTTGCTTTGTAGAATGCATTTGAATTTCATTTGATACAATTAGCTTTAAAAAATGCATTATACTTTGATTTGATTCAAAAAGCTTTGTTTGAATGTGTTTGACTTTCATTTGATTCAATTGGCGTTGTAGAATGCATTAGACGTTCATTTGATTCAATTAGCTTTGTTTGATTGTGCTTGACTTTCATTTGATTCAATATGCTTTGTAGAATGCATTTGACTTTCATTTGATTTAAATAGATTTGTTTGAATGTGTTTGATTTTCATTTGATACAATTAGCTTTATAGAATGCATTAGACTTTCATTTTATTCAAAAACCATTGTTTGAATGTGTTTGACTTTCATTTGATTCAATTACCTTTGTTTGAATGTGTTTGACTTTTATTAGATTCAATTAGCTTTGTAGAATGCATTTGACTTTCATTTGATTCACTTAGCTTTGTTAAATGCATTTTACTTTCATACGATTCAAAAAGCTTTGTTTGAATGAGTTTGTCTTTCATTTGAATCAATTAGCTTTGTTGAAAGCATTTGACTTTCATTTGATTTAAATAGCTTTGTTTGAATGTGTTTGATTTTCATTTGATACAATTAGCTTTATAGAATGCATTAGACTTTCATTTTATTCAAAAACCATTGTTTGAATGTGTTTGACTTTCATTTGATACAATTACCTTTGTTTGAATGTGTTTGACTTTTATTAGATTCAATTAGCTTTGTAAAATGCATTTGACTTTCATTTGATTCACTTAGCTTTGTGAAATGCATTTGACTTTCATTTGATTCAAAAAGCTTTGTTTGAATGTGTTTGACTTTCATTTGGTTCAATATGCTTTGTAGAATGCATTTGACTTTCATTTGATTTAAATAGCTTCTTTGATTGCATTTGACTTTAATTTGATTCAAAAAGCTTTGTTTGAATGTGTTTGATTTTCGTTTGATACAATTAGCTTTGAAGAATGCATTATACTTTCATTTGATTCAAAAAGCATTATTTGAATGTGTTTGACTTTCATTTGATTCAATTACCTTTGTTTGAATGTGTTTGACTTTCATTTGAATCAATTAGCGTTGTTGAATGCATTTCACTTTCATTTGATTCAAAAAGCTTTGTTTGAATGTGTTTGACTTTCATTTGATTCAATTAGTTTTGTAGAATGCATTAGAGTTTCATTTGGTTCAATTAGCTTTGTTTGAATGCTTTTCTCTTTCAATTGATTATATTAGCTTTGTAAAATGCATTTGACTTTCATTTGATTAACTTAGCTTTGTGGAATGCATTTGACTTTCATATGATTTAAAAAGCTTTGTTTGAATATGTTTGACTTTTATTTGAATCAATTAGCTATGTTTGAATGTGTTTTACTTTCATTTGATTTAATTTGCTTTGTAGAATGCATTTGAATTTCATTTGATACAATTAGCTTTAAAAAATGCATTATACTTTGATTTGATTCAAAAAGCTTTGTTTGAATGTGTTTGACTTTCATTTGATTCAATTGGCGTTGTAGAATGCATTAGACATTCATTTGATTCAATTAGCTTTGTTTGATTGTGCTTGACTTTCATTTGATTCAATATGCTTTGTAGAATGCATTTGACTTTCATTTGATTTAAATAGATTTGTTTGAATGTGTTTGATTTTCATTTGATACAATTAGCTTTATAGAATGCATTAGACTTTCATTTTATTCAAAAACCATTGTTTGAATGTGTTTGACTTTCATTTGATTCAATTACCTTTGTTTGAATGTGTTTGACTTTTATAAGATTCAATTAGCTTTGTAGAATGCATTTGACTTTCATTTGATTCACTTAGCTTTGTTAAATGCATTTTACTTTCATACGATTCAAAAAGCTTTGTTTGAATGAGTTTGACTTTCATTTGAATCAATTAGCTTTGTTGAAAGCATTTGACTTTCATTTGATTTAAATAGCTTTGTTTGAATGTGTTTGATTTTCATTTGATACAATTAGCTTTATAGAATGCATTAGACTTTCATTTTATTCAAAAACCATTGTTTGAATGTGTTTGACTTTCATTTGATTCAATTACCTGATGTGGATTCTAACCCCTTGTTTAGTCAAGATTTTAGAAAATCCACAATCTTGAAGTAACGATCCAATCTTGAAGGATTTCTTTAAGATTGAATAAAAACGAACCGATATTTCTCCTCACAAGATCACTCCTGAAACTTATGATTCGAATCCCCAAATTAATTAACCCACTCCTGGACGCTAATTATTTTGAGATTAAACTCTTAGCCTACTCCTAGACACTAAGTGTTTAATGTTCTAATCTTCAACCAACTCCTTGAATTGAAAACTAGCAAAAGAATTTGTAAGCAATTAAGCAAAACAAACAATAAACTTGTATTAAATTTTCTGGTTTTTGATTGTGTATACCAAGCCACGAAAAATCCCTTATTTATAGACTAAACTAACTATTCCTAAGTCTATTCGAACTAGGAAAAAAAACCCTAGCCTTGATCCCCAAGTATCCTAGATAGAATAGGAAAACCAATTCTAATGGAACTAGGAAACTAGTAATAAGACTAGTTCTAATTAAACTAAAACTTCTTAATTCCTAATTGACTTAGAAATTATTTTAAACTAAAATAACAGAAATTAAGAAGATTCCTAATTGCTTAAACCAAGAAAAACCCTTTCAAGTGAAAGGTAAAAACTTGCAAGCAAAAACTCTAGAAAAAACTAAGTTAGGAAAATCTTTCTTTTCGTACTGCCGCCGAACCACCGTCTCACGCGCTGCCATCATCGACACGCGCCCCACCAACGTGTAGCTGGGCTCAGGCCGGAGCTAGGGAGCCGGCGCGTGGCACCCAGATCGGCGCGTCGCCGCCGCTGCCGTCGTCGGAACCCAACTGGACCTTGACTTCTTCTTCAATGGCTGTGCATGTTAACCATTCTTGATTCTTTACTCCAAGCTCAAACCCTATTGGCCTTAAAACCAATATGATTGGCTCTTCAAAAGAATTTCCCTCTTGATCCACATCATTCTCCCCCTCTTCAAAAGAATTTGTCCTCAAATTCGCATCATCCATGTAAGGAGAACAATTCCATGAAACCATCCAAATTCGACGAATACAAGCCAAAAGAACTATTACCTCAACGCTAGCAATTTTAAGCAATGTAACAACATCACCACGAGCAAGGCAATATTTTAGAAACAACCAATTCTCAATTTGGTCCTTGGTCTTCGAAGTTGACCATAAGAACACTTTAGGCTTCATGATATTTTTCTCATGTATGACTAACAATTTCTTCTCTTTATGCATGCCTAATGAATCCACCACTTCTAAAGAAACCATTAAATTATTATCTTGATTCACGAATGGCTCCTCAATAGTATCAAAAACCTTTTCCGACACCACCATTGGTAGATCATTATGAATAATCTGATCTTGAACAACGTCACACACAATTGGAACATCAATTGTTTCACTCACCTTTTCTTCGAGCTCTTTAGCACCTACATGTTCCTCTTCCTTATCCTTTTGACAATCTTCCTCCATCTCTTTAACTTTAACGCGGCATGGAATAATAGTTAAAGGCATAAGTTTGAACCTCTTGTTTCCCACCTTGACCGAATATGTGTTGGCCACACCATCATGTTTAACATGTCGATCAAATTGCCATGGTCTTCCTAAAAGAACGTGACAAGCACTCATAGGAATCACATCGCGCCATAATTCTTCCTTGTAATTGCCAATGGAAAAGCTTACTAAGGCTTGTTTCTTCACATGAAGTCCCTTAGAATCATCAAGCCAACTCAACTTGTAAGGATTCTCATGTACTCTTGTTGGAAGGTTGAGCTTAGTAACCATTTCTGTGGACGCCACATTAGTACATGAACCACTATCAATGATCACCTTGCATGATATATCTCCTACTTTGCAACGAGTATGGAATAAGTTTTCCCGTTGAGATTTGTTAGGGTTTGCTTCGGCATGGAGGATCTTCCTTACCACAAGCACCTTTTCATCATCCTCGGGATCAATCTCCTCGTTCTCTTCCTCACTACCTGTTGCCTTAGTTTCGGATTCCTCATCGTCACACTCAAAAACTATGTGTTTCTCTTCTTCTACTTGTTGTTCGTACTGTCTTATTGTGAGAGTTTTCTTGGAAGGACATTGATCCGACCTATGTCCCTTTCCTTGACATTTGAAACATCTAATTCGGGCTTCGAACTCTTCTTTAGATATCTTAACGAATTTCTTTTCTCCACTTGTTGAGCTTTCTCCCTTAGACTCGTAGGAACTCGGTTTAAAAGGCTTGAAAGCTTTGCTTGTTTCGGTCCCTTGTGAGAACTTGGTACCAAAACTCTTTGTACTTGTGCTCTTCTTATCTTCGAGCCAATGACTTTCAATTTTTAAAGCTAGTTTGCACACATCATTGAATGATTCATACGTACTCAATTCAATCTTCCTAGAGATAGTGCGATTTAGACCTTTAAGGAACCTAGCAATCCTCAATGGTTCTTTTTCATCCAAATCACAAAGAGAGGTTAGTTTATCAAATTCAGCAATATATTCATTAACACTCTTAGTATCTTGTGTCAACATAGTGAGTTTCACATATAGAATTTGTTCGAAATCATGTGGAAGGTATTTAGAACGCATCTTCCTTTTCAAAACCGTCCAAGTCTTGATTTTTTCTTTCCCAGCCCTAGCACGTCGTGCTTTCAAATTATCGAACCAAATTCCCGCATTCTTAGTGAGTCGTATATAAGCAATTTTGAAACGTTGAGAATCATCAAAACCTTTATAATCTGAAATTTTCTCTAATTGTCTCGCCCACTCAAGAAAATCTTCGGGGCTTCCTAGACCCGTAAAATCATCAAGCTTGATACCTTTATCATCAATCTTATTCATATTATGAGTATCAACATCACTACTAGAAGCATCACTATCACTATCATGCCGTTTTTTCTTCTTTTTCTTTTTATCAAGCAATAGTTGTGAAAAAGCATTAAAACGTGCCTCCGTATTATCTTGCAATCTTGCAAATTCATCCATGAGTTTGCTCAAAGCTTCCTCCATAATTATAAGACAAAAACAGACTTAAAAGAACCCTTATCCACACAGGTATATCCCACAAAAATCGCAACACAACTTGGAACAAAATTGCACACAACGAGCAGTAAGTATTAAATCGGACCAAAACTGACACAGTTGCGGAAAACAGTCCAGTTTAATAGCAAACGAACGCGAAAAATTCCGAAATTTAACAGGCAGAAATTAGACAAAATTTCACCCAAAATCAAAAAAAGAATCACCTGAAAAGACCTTGTAACGAAGGAGAACGAGCCTTCTGAAGTTGACAGAAAAACTGGTTATCCGAGAACAAGTGCGATTTGATGAACGAATTGTTGAACGATCAAAAACCCCTGAAATCTGATACCAATTTGATGTGGTATCACACAAGCTCTGATACCAATTTGATGTGGATTCTAACCCCTTGTTTAGTCAAGATTTTAGAAAATCCACAATCTTGAAGTAACGATCCAATCTTGAAGGATTTCTTTAAGATTGAATAAAAACGAACCGATATTTCTCCTCACAAGATCACTCCTGAAACTTATGATTCGAATCCCCAAATTAATTAACCCACTCCTGGACGCTAATTATTTTGAGATTAAACTCTTAGCCTACTCCTAGACACTAAGTGTTTAATGTTCTAATCTTCAACCAACTCCTTGAATTGAAAACTAGCAAAAGAATTTGTAAGCAATTAAGCAAAACAAACAATAAACTTGTATTAAATTTTCTGGTTTTTGATTGTGTATACCAAGCCACGAAAAATCCCTTATTTATAGACTAAACTAACTATTCCTAAGTCTATTCGAACTAGGAAAAAAAACCCTAGCCTTGATCCCCAAGTATCCTAGATAGAATAGGAAAACCAATTCTAATGGAACTAGGAAACTAGTAATAAGACTAGTTCTAATTAAACTAAAACTTCTTAATTCCTAATTGACTTAGAAATTATTTTAAACTAAAATAACAGAAATTAAGAAGATTCCTAATTGCTTAAACCAAGAAAAACCCTTTCAAGTGAAAGGTAAAAACTTGCAAGCAAAAACTCTAGAAAAAACTAAGTTAGGAAAATCTTTCTTTTCGTACTGCCGCCGAACCACCGTCTCACGCGCTGCCATCATCGACACGCGCCCCACCAACGTGTAGCTGGGCTCAGGCCGGAGCTAGGGAGCCGGCGCGTGGCACCCAGATCGGCGCGTCGCCGCCGCTGCCGTCGTCGGAACCCAACTGGACCTTGACTTCTTCTTCAATGGCTGCGCATGTTAACCATTCTTGATTCTTTACTCCAAGCTCAAACCCTATTGGCCTTAAAACCAATATGATTGGCTCTTCAAAAGAATTTCCCTCTTGATCCACATCATTACCTTTGTTTGAATGTGTTTGACTTTTATTAGATTCAATTAGCTTTGTAGAATGCATTTGACTTTCATTTGATTCACTTAGCTTTGTGAAATGCATTTGACTTTCATTTGATTCAAAAAGCTTTGTTTGAATGTGTTTGACTTTCATTTGGTTTAATATGCTTTGTAGAATGCATTTGACTTTCATTTGATTTAAATAGCTTCTTTGATTGCATTTGACTATAATTTGATTCAAAAAGCTTTGTTTGAATGTGTTTGATTTTCGTTTGATACAATTAGCTTTGTAGAATGCATTATACTTTCATTTGATTCAAAAAGCATTATTTGAATGTGTTTGACTTTCATTTGATTCAATTACCTTTGTTTGAATGTGTTTGACTTTCATTTGAATCAATTAGCGTTGTTGAATGCATTTGACTTTCATTTGATTCAAAAAGCTTTGTTTGAATGTGTTTGACTTTCATTTGATTCAATTAGTTTTGTAGAATGCATTAGAGTTTCATTTGGTTCAATTAGCTTTGTTTGAATGCTTTTCTCTTTCAATTGATTCTATTAGCTTTGTAAAATGCATTTGACTTTCATTTGATTAAATTAGCTTTGTGGAATGCAGTTGACTTTCATATGATTTAAAAAGCTTTGTTTGAATATGTTTGACTTTTATTTGAATCAATTAGCTATGTTTGAATGTGTTTTACTTTCATTTGATTTAATTTGCTTTGTAGAATGCATTTGAATTTCATTTGATACAATTAGCTTTAAAAAATGCATTATACTTTGATTTGATTCAAAAAGCTTTGTTTGAATGTGTTTGACTTTCATTTGATTCAATTGGCGTTGTAGAATGCATTAGACATTCATTTGATTCAATTAGCTTTGTTTGATTGTGCTTGACTTTCATTTGATTCAATATGCTTTGTAGAATGCATTTGACTTTCATTTGATTTAAATAGATTTGTTTGAATGTGTTTGATTTTCATTTGATACAATTAGCTTTATACAATGCATTAGACTTTCATTTTATTCAAAAACCATTGTTTGAATGTGTTTGACTTTCATTTGATTCAATTACCTTTGTTTGAATGTGTTTGACTTTTATTAGATTCAATTAGCTTTGTAGAATGCATTTGACTTTCATTTGATTCACTTAGCTTTGTTAAATGCATTTTACTTTCATACGATTCAAAAAGCTTTGTTTGAATGAGTTTGTCTTTCATTTGAATCAATTAGCTTTGTTGAAAGCATTTGACTTTCATTTGATTTAAATAGCTTTGTTTGAATGTGTTTGATTTTCATTTGATACAATTAGCTTTATAGAATGCATTAGACTTTCATTTTATTCAAAAAACCATTGTTTGAATGTGTTTGACTTTCATTTGATTCAATTACCTTTGTTTGAATGTGTTTGACTTTTATTAGATTCAATTAGCTTTGTAGAATGCATTTGACTTTCATTTGATTCACTTAGCTTTGTGAAATGCATTTGACTTTCATTTGATTCAAAAAGCTTTGTTTGAATGTGTTTGACTTTCATTTGGTTCAATATGCTTTGTAGAATGCATTTGACTTTCATTTGATTTAAATAGCTTCTTTGATTGCATTTGACTTTAATTTGATTCAAAAAGCTTTGTTTGAATGTGTTTGATTTTCGTTTGATACAATTAGCTTTGAAGAATGCATTATACTTTCATTTGATTCAAAAAGCATTATTTGAATGTGTTTGACTTTCATTTGATTCAATTACCTTTGTTTGAATGTGTTTGACTTTCATTTGAATCAATTAGCGTTGTTGAATGCATTTCACTTTCATTTGATTCAAAAAGCTTTGTTTGAATGTGTTTGACTTTCATTTGATTCAATTAGTTTTGTAGAATGCATTAGAGTTTCATTTGGTTCAATTAGCTTTGTTTGAATGCTTTTCTCTTTCAATTGATTCTATTAGCTTTGTAAAATGCATTTGACTTTCATTTGATTAAATTAGCTTTGTGCAATGCATTTGACTTTCATATGATTTAAAAAGCTTTGTTTGAATATGTTTGACTTTTATTTGAATCAATTAGCTATGTTTGAATGTGTTTTACTTTCATTTGATTTAATTTGCTTTGTAGAATGCATTTGAATTTCATTTGATACAATTAGCTTTAAAAAATGCATTATACTTTGATTTGATTCAAAAAGCTTTGTTTGAATGTGTTTGACTTTCATTTGATTCAATTGGCGTTGTAGAATGCATTAGACATTCATTTGATTCAATTAGCTTTGTTTGATTGTGCTTGACTTTCATTTGATTCAATATGCTTTGTAGAATGCATTTGACTTTCATTTGATTTAAATAGATTTGTTTGAATGTGTTTGATTTTCATTTGATACAATTAGCTTTATAGAATGCATTAGACTTTCATTTTATTCAAAAACCATTGTTTGAATGTGTTTGACTTTCATTTGATTCAATTACCTTTGTTTGAATGTGTTTGACTTTTAATAGATTCAATTAGCTTTGTAGAATGCATTTGACTTTCATTTGATTCACTTAGCTTTGTTAAATGCATTTTACTTTCATACGATTCAAAAAGCTTTGTTTGAATGAGTTTGTCTTTCATTTGAATCAATTAGCTTTGTTGAAAGCATTTGACTTTCATTTGATTTAAATAGCTTTGTTTGAATGTGTTTGATTTTCATTTGATACAATTAGCTTTATAGAATGCATTAGACTTTCATTTTATTCAAAAACCATTGTTTGAATGTGTTTGACTTTCATTTGATTCAATTACCTTTGTTTGAATGTGTTTGACTTTTATTAGATTCAATTAGCTTTGTAGAATGCATTTGACTTTCATTTGATTCACATAGCTTTGTGAAATGCATTTGACTTTCATTTGATTCAAAAAGCTTTGTTTGAATGTGTTTGACTTTCATTTGGTTCAATATGCTTTGTAGAATGCATTTGACTTTCATTTGATTTAAATAGCTTCTTTGATTGCATTTGACTTTAATTTGATTCAAAAAGCTTTGTTTGAATGTGTTTGATTTTCGTTTGATACAATTAGCTTTGAAGAATGCATTATACTTTCATTTGATTCAAAAAGCATTATTTGAATGTGTTTGACTTTCATTTGATTCAATTACCTTTGTTTGAATGTGTTTGACTTTCATTTGAATCAATTAGCGTTGTTGAATGCATTTCACTTTCATTTGATTCAAAAAGCTTTGTTTGAATGTGTTTGACTTTCATTTGATTCAATTAGTTTTGTAGAATGCATTAGAGTTTCATTTGGTTCAATTAGCTTTGTTTGAATGCTTTTCTCTTTCAATTGATTCTATTAGCTTTGTAAAATGCATTTGACTTTCATTTGATTAAATTAGCTTTGTGGAATGCATTTGACTTTCATATGATTTAAAAAGCTTTGTTTGAATATGTTTGACTTTTATTTGAATCAATTAGCTATGTTTGAATGTGTTTTACTTTCATTTGATTTAATTTGCTTTGTAGAATGCATTTGAATTTCATTTGATACAATTAGATTTAAAAAATGCATTATACTTTGATTTGATTCAAAAAGCTTTGTTTGAATGTGTTTGACTTTCATTTGATTCAATTGGCGTTGTAGAATGCATTAGACATTCATTTGATTCAATTAGCTTTGTTTGATTGTGCTTGACTTTCATTTGATTCAATATGCTTTGTAGAATGCATTTGACTTTCATTTGATTTAAATAGATTTGTTTGAATGTGTTTGATTTTCATTTGATACAATTAGCTTTATAGAATGCATTAGACTTTCATTTTATTTAAAAACCATTGTTTGAATGTGTTTGACTTTTATTTGATTCAATTACCTTTGTTTGAATGTGTTTGACTTTTATTAGATTCAATTAGCTTTGTAGAATGCATTTGACTTTCATTTGATTCACTTAGCTTTGTTAAATGCATTTTACTTTCATACGATTCAAAAAGCTTTGTTTGAATGAGTTTGACTTTCATTTGAATCAATTAGCTTTGTTGAAAGCATTTGACTTTCATTTGATTTAAATAGCTTTGTTTGAATGTGTTTGATTTTCATTTGATACAATTAGCTTTATAGAATGCATTAGACTTTCATTTTATTCAAAAACCATTGTTTGAATGTGTTTGACTTTCATTTGATTCAATTACCTTTGTTTGAATGTGTTTGACTTTTATTGATTCAATTAGCTTTGTAGAATGCATTTGACTTTCATTTGATTCACTTAGCTTTGTGAAATGCATTTGACTTTCATTTGATTCAAAAAGCTTTGTTTGAATGTGTTTGACTTTCATTTGGTTCAATATGCTTTGTAGAATGCATTTGACTTTCATTTGATTTAAATAGCTTCTTTGATTGCATTTGACTTTAATTTGATTCAAAAAGCTTTGTTTGAATGTGTTTGATTTTCGTTTGATACAATTAGCTTTGTAGAATGCATTATACTTTCATTTGATTCAAAAAGCATTATTTGAATGTGTTTGACTTTCATTTGATTCAATTACCTTTGTTTGAATGTGTTTGACTTTCATTTGAATCAATTAGCGTTGTTGAATGCATTTGACTTTCATTTGATTCAAAAAGCTTTGTTTGAATGTGTTTGACTTTCATTTGATTCAATTTGTTTTGTAGAATGCATTAGAGTTTCATTTGGTTCAATTAGCTTTGTTTGAATGCTTTTCTCTTTCAATTGATTCTATTAGCTTTGTAAAATGCATTTGACTTTCATTTGATTAAATTAGCTTTGTGGCATGCATTTGACTTTCATATGATTTAAAAAGCTTTGTTTGAATATGTTTGACTTTTATTTGAATCAATTAGCTATGTTTGAATGTGTTTTACTTTCATTTGATTTAATTTGCTTTGTAGAATGCATTTGAATTTCATTTGATACAATTAGCTTTAAAAAATGCATTATACTTTGATTTGATTCAAAAAGCTTTGTTTGAATGTGTTTGACTTTCATTTGATTCAATTGGCGTTGTAGAATGCATTAGACATTCATTTGATTCAATTAGCTTTGTTTGATTGTGCTTGACTTTCATTTGATTCAATATGCTTTGTAGAATGCATTTGACTTTCATTTGATTTAAATAGATTTGTTTGAATGTGTTTGATTTTCATTTGATACAATTAGCTTTATAGAATGCATTAGACTTTCATTTTATTCAAAAACCATTGTTTGAATGTGTTTGACTTTCATTTGATTCAATTACCTTTGTTTGAATGTGTTTGACTTTTATTAGATTCAATTAGCTTTGTAGAATGCATTTGACTTTCATTTGATTCACTTAGCTTTGTTAAATGCATTTTACTTTCATACGATTCAAAAAGCTTTGTTTGAATGAGTTTGTCTTTCATTTGAATCAATTAGCTTTGTTGAAAGCATTTGACTTTCATTTGATTTAAATAGCTTTGTTTGAATGTGTTTGATTTTCATTTGATACAATTAGCTTTATAGAATGCATTAGACTTTCATTTTATTCAAAAAACATTGTTTGAATGTGTTTGACTTTCATTTGATACAATTACCTTTGTTTGAATGTGTTTGACTTTTATTAGATTCAATTAGCTTTGTAAAATGCATTTGACTTTCATTTGATTCACTTAGCTTTGTGAAATGCATTTGACTTTCATTTGATTCAAAAAGCTTTGTTTGAATGTGTTTGACTTTCATTTGGTTCAATATGCTTTGTAGAATGCATTTGACTTTCATTTGATTTAAATAGCTTCTTTGATTGCATTTGACTTTAATTTGATTCAAAAAGCTTTGTTTGAATGTGTTTGATTTTCGTTTGATACAATTAGCTTTGAAGAATGCATTATACTTTCATTTGATTCAAAAAGCATTATTTGAATGTGTTTGACTTTCATTTGATTCAATTACCTTTGTTTGAATGTGTTTGACTTTCATTTGAATCAATTAGCGTTGTTGAATGCATTTCACTTTCATTTGATTCAAAAAGCTTTGTTTGAATGTGTTTGACTTTCATTTGATTCAATTAGTTTTGTAGAATGCATTAGAGTTTCATTTGGTTCAATTAGCTTTGTTTGAATGCTTCTCTCTTTCAATTGATTCTATTAGCTTTGTAAAATGCATTTGACTTTCATTTGATTAAATTAGCTTTGTGGAATGCATTTGACTTTCATATGATTTAAAAAGCTTTGTTTGAATATGTTTGACTTTTATTTGAATCAATTAGCTATGTTTGAATGTGTTTTACTTTCATTTGATTTAATTTGCTTTGTAGAATGCATTTGAATTTCATTTGATACAATTAGCTTTAAAAAATGCATTATACTTTGATTTGATTCAAAAAGCTTTGTTTGAATGTGTTTGACTTTCATTTGATTCAATTGGCGTTGTAGAATGCATTAGACGTTCATTTGATTCAATTAGCTTTGTTTGATTGTGCTTGACTTTCATTTGATTCAATATGCTTTGTAGAATGCATTTGACTTTCATTTGATTTAAATAGATTTGTTTGAATGTGTTTGATTTTCATTTGATACAATTAGCTTTATAGAATGCATTAGACTTTCATTTTATTCAAAAACCATTGTTTGAATGTGTTTGACTTTCATTTGATTCAATTACCTTTGTTTGAATGTGTTTGACTTTTATTAGATTCAATTAGCTTTGTAGAATGCATTTGACTTTCATTTGATTCACTTAGCTTTGTTAAATGCATTTTACTTTCATACGATTCAAAAAGCTTTGTTTGAATGAGTTTGACTTTCATTTGAATCAATTAGCTTTGTTGAAAGCATTTGACTTTCATTTGATTTAAATAGCTTTGTTTGAATGTGTTTGATTTTCATTTGATACAATTAGCTTTATAGAATGCATTAGACTTTCATTTTATTCAAAAACCATTGTTTGAATGTGTTTGACTTTCATTTGATTCAATTACCTTTGTTTGAATGTGTTTGACTTTTATTAGATTCAATTAGCTTTGTAGAATGCATTTGACTTTCATTTGATTCACTTAGCTTTGTGAAATGCATTTGACTTTCATTTGATTCAAAAAGCTTTGTTTGAATGTGTTTGACTTTCATTTGGTTCAATATGCTTTGTAGAATGCATTTGACTTTCATTTGATTTAAATAGCTTCTTTAATTGCATTTGACTTTAATTTGATTCAAAAAGCTTTGTTTGAATGTGTTTGATTTTCGTTTGATATAATTAGCTTTGTAGAATGCATTATACTTTCATTTGATTCAAAAAGCATTATTTTAATGTGTTTGACTTTCATTTGATTCAATTACCTTTGTTTGAATGTGTTTGACTTTCATTTGAATCAATTAGCGTTGTTGAATGCATTTGACTTTCATTTGATTCAAAAAGCTTTGTTTGAATGTGTTTGACTTTCATTTGATTCAATTAGTTTTGTAGAATGCATTAGAGTTTCATTTGGTTCAATTAGCTTTGTTTGAATGCTTTTCTCTTTCAATTGATTCAATTAGCTTTGTAGAGAGCATGCGGACCTGATCTCGTCCTGATCGAACAGTCAAAGTTGGGACGACTGCTCTGAGAGACCTTGGTGACGACTTTCACAAACTATTGAAAGAATACAAGGACATCTTTGCATTCGAAGTCCATGAAATGTCAGGCATTAGTCCTGATCTGGCGGTACATAAACTGGACGTGGATCCGAAAAAGAAGCCAGTACGGCAGAAGAAGCGGAACGATGGCGAAGAAAGAAGTCAGGCGGCAGCCGCCGAAGTTAAAAAATTACTTGATGCAGGGTTCATTCGGCAATGTTACTTCCCAGACTGGGTTGCAAATGTGGTGCTTGTTAAAAAGACGAATGGCACCTGGCGAATGTGTGTAGACTACACAGACTTAAACAAGGCGTGCCCCAAAGACAGTTACCCTCTGCCTAAAATTGATAACCTGGTCGACTCAACAGCCGGCCATGCTTTGATGAGCTTTATGGACGCCTACTCTAGTTTCCATCAAATTCCTTTGTGGAAGAAAGATCAGGAGAAGACGGCTTTCGTCACTAATCAGGGGTTATACTGTTACACGGTCATGCCGTTTGGTCTTAAGAATGCCCCGGCTACCTTCCAGCGAATGATAAACACTGTGTTCTATGATCAGATTGGGAGAAACGTCGAGGCATACATTGATGATATGTTTGTCAAGACTAAACTTCAGAAAGATCATCTGTCGGACCTCCGATTAACTTCGCCACACTAAGGCGGCACCATGTCATGCTCAATCCCAAGAAATGTGTATTTGGGGTAGAGTCTGGGAAATTTCTCGGATTCCTTATCAATCAGAGAGGAATAGAGGCGAACCCTGAGAAGGTGCAGGCAGTCATTGACATGCAGCGCCTCGTACCATCCGAGAGGTTCAGAAGTTAACAGGTTGTCTGGCGGCCTTGGGAAGATTTCTAAGCCGATCAGGCGACAAATGCCTATACTTTTTCCAGGCAATTAAGAAGAAGGCAAGGTTTGAATGGGGGCCGGATGCTGAGGCCGCCTTCCAGAAATTGAAAGTTCACTTGCATTCCTTGCCGAGGCTGGTCAGCCCTTTGCCCAAAGAAGTACTCTACATGTACCTGGCCGTCTCTGATCATGCCTTAAGCGCTGTTCTCCTTGCTTAAAGAGACGGATGTCAGCTCCCGGTCTACTTTTTCAGTCACGTACTGAAAAATGCCGAGTTGAGGTATCCCCTAGTGGAGAAATTTGGTCTTGCACTCTTCATGGTTGTTAAAAAATTGAAGCCCTACTTTTTGGCACATGCAGTCGTCGTGTATACAGACCAACCTATCAAGCGGCCACTGACCATCATGGAGTCGTCAGGCCGAATGATCAAATGGGCCATAGAAATACAGAGCCTCGAAGTTACTTTCGAGCCTAGAAAAGCAGTGAAGGGGCAAGCCTTTGCTGACTTTATTGTTGAGATGACTCGTCCTCCTGACTCTCAAGTTCCAGACCAAGTCTGGAAGGTATATGTGGACGGAAGCTCTACTTCTAATGGTTGTGGAGCAGGCGTCATATGTCAGTCGCCAGAGGGCGACAGGTACGAGTATGCTTTATGCTTCAGTTTTCAGGCCTCAAACAATGAGGCAGAATATGAAGCTTTACTATCCGGGATCCGCATGTGCAAGGCGGCAGGGGCAAGAAAAATAGACGCCTGTTCCGATTCACAATTGATAGTGAGTCAGTACAATGGCGAATACAAAGCAACCGGCAAGAAAGGAAGAAAAGAGAAAAGGGGTCTGGGCAGCTGACCGATCAGGACAGCCGGCCCAGAAGATCAGGCGGAAGTCAGAATCGTATGCTCCCAAATACGAGTTCGCAAAAGATTGCTCCACCATCCTCCTGGAAATCAAAGACCGGATGTCTCTCGACAAACTGGCTGAAATGAAAAGCCCCGTGAATAAACGGGACAAGAGCAAGTATTGCCAATACCACGAGGATGTCGGCCACGACACCGATGGCTATTGGACCGTTTGGCAGATGAGGGGGCCCTAAAATCCTACCTACCCAAGGCTAAGGGTAATACCCAGGCCAAGAAAGGGCAGGCGGCAAAAACCGGCCCAGCAAACTCCGAGACGGATGAAGAGACCATCTTCACAATAGCAGGCGGTTTTGCCGGAGGGGGTCCTACCATCCGGGGCACCAAAGACAACATCAGGAAGCTAGTCAACTCAGTGGATGAGGGCCAGGCGTCGAAAGACATCTTTCCTGAGGTCCTTATTTCTGAAAAGGACCGGGGCAAGGTCAGGAGGCCTCATGATGACCCCATCGTCATCGAATGCAAGGTTTCCAACAAGAAGGTTGGCCGAATCCTAATAGACACCGGGAGCTCGTCTGACCTAATCAGTTATCAGTGCTTGACCAAGCTCAAGTACACATCCGGTAACATGCACCAGGCTCCTCACCCACTAGTCGGTTTTGGGGGAGGAGTAGTGCATCCGGTCGGAAGCATAGATCTTCCGATCCGGCTGGGTGAAAAGGGGCAAGGACGCCACACGATAGTCAAGTTTTTAGTTGTGGAGGAGATGTCCGCCTACAACATGATATTTGGCCGTCCTACCCTCAACGCATCTAAGGCTGTCATCATCCCGTCCCTCATGTTGGTCAAATTTCAAAAGGATGATGGTACAGTCGGTGCCCTAAGCGGGGACCAGAAGACGGCAAGAGAGTGCTATCTCTCTGACGTCAAGACAACTATGGGTGCAGCCGGCAAGGGCGAGCCTATAGATATTGATAACTGCGACCCAGCAGTCCCGGCTCCAAGGGCAGCCGGTATGAAAAGAAAGGCGGACCAACTGGCACCCGTCAAAAAGGAGAAATAACAATCACTAGCCGGGGAAAGGTCTGATGACCAACGACCTCAGCCGGCTGGTGACTGCCTTGATGTCATCCTAGATGACAGCCGTCCTGAAAGAACAGTCAAGGTTGGGACGGTAGCCTTCGAACGGTTGGGAGAAGGCTTGCTCCAGCTGCTGAACGAATTCAAAGACATCTTTTCCTTTGAAGTGGAAGAGATGCCAGGCGTCAGCCCGGATCTTGTTGTCCACAAGCTAGCCGTAGATCCCAAAAAGCAGCCGGTTAGGCAGAAAAAGAGGGATCATGGTGGAGAAAGATCTCAAGCGGCAGCGGCTGAGGTCAAAAAGTTATTGGATGCTGGGTTCATTAGGCAATGCTACTACCCGGATTGGGTGGCAAATGTCGTTCTAGTAAAGAAGCCGAACGGTACTTGGCGGATGTGTGTGGATTACACAGATCTGAACAAAGCATGCCCAAAAGATAGCTACCCGCTTCCAAAGATTGACAGCCTAGTCGACTCAACAGCCGGCCATGCGTTAATGAGCTTTATGGATGCTTATTCCGGCTTCCATCAAATACCTCTCTGGAAGAAAGATCAGGAGAAGACGACTTTTGTCACTGATCAGGGGTTATTCTGCTATACGGTGATGCCGTTTGGGTTGAAGAATGCACCGGCTACATTCCAGCGCATGATAAACACCGTTTTTATCAACCAGATTGGCAGGAATGTAGAGGCGTATATCGATGACATGATAGTCAAATCCAAGCTACAGACGGATCACCTAGAAGACCTGCGAGAAACCTTCACCACACTCAGGCGGCACCGGGTCATACTTAACCCAAAGAAATGCGTATTTGGTGTTGAGTCTGGGAAGTTTCTCGGATTCTTGATTGACCAAAGAGGCATCGAAGCTAATCCGGAAAAAATACAGGCGGTAATTGACATGAAGTCTCCCCGCACTGTAAAAGAGGTCCAGAAGTTGACCGGTTGTCTGGCGGCATTGGGGAGGTTCCTCAGCCGGTCAGGTGACAAGTGCCTCTATTTCTTCCAAGCAATCAGGAAGAGGTCAAGGTTTGAATGGGGTGAAGAAGCAGAGGCGGCATTCCAGAGGCTTAAGCAGCACTTGCATTCTTTGCCAAGGCTAGTGAGCCCCCTACCCCGGGAGGTTCTGTACATGTACCTAGCCGTCTCTGATCACGCCCTTAGTGCCGTTCTCCTCACTGAGAGAGACGGCATTCAGCTGCCAGTGTACTTCATCAGCCATGTCTTTAAAAATGCTGAGCTCCGGTACCCCATGATCGAAAAATTTGGGTTGGCCTTATTCGTAGCAGTCAAGCGGTTGAAGCCTTATTTTTTGGCACATCCGGTTGTGGTATACACAGATCAGCCGCTCAAGCGTACGATGACTGCTATAGAGTCATCCGGTAGAATGATCAAGTGGGCTGTTGAAATACAAGGCCTTGAGATAACTTTTGAACCCAGGCGGGCAGTGAAAGGTCAGGCGTTTGCCGACTTTATTGTCGAGATGACTAGGCCGGTGCACCCGGAAAACCCTGATCAGGTCTGGAAGTTATTTGTAGACGGCAGCTCTACGGTGAACGGCTGTGGTGCAGGTGTTATCTGTCATTCCCCGGAAGGGGATAAGTTTGAATATGCACTACGGTTTAAGTTCCAAGCCTCCAACAATGAGGCAGAGTATGAAGCCCTGCTAGCCGGATTGCGCATGTGTAAGGCAGCCGGTGCAAGAAAGGTCGACGCCTGCTCAGATTCACAGCTGATCGTTAGCCAATACCTTAGTGACTACGAAGCCACCCATCCGGCTATGATCAAATATTTGCAGGCGGTCAAAGAGGAGGCTGGGTCCTTCGATGAATTTCATCTGCGACAGGTGCCCCAGTCTGAAAGTTGGCATCATCAGCCTCCGGTGATGCTCCTAGGACGGTCTTTTGGGAAGTCATTGAAAAACGAAGTATTCAGAATGATCCCATTGGAGTCTTGGACAGAACTGCTACCTGGATGGATCCCATCCGGTCCTTTTTGACGGATGGTACCTTGCCGGATGACCCTTCAGAAGCATCAGCGCTCAAGAAGCGTGCTTCAAGTTTTGTTATGCATCAAGGGGAACTCCTCCGGAAGGGATACCTGCAGCCGTTTTTGAAATGTGTAACCCCAGATAGGGGGAGAGAAGTTTTGGAAGATCTGCACGCGGGGTTTTGTGCCTCGCATATTGGCCAGAAGAACCAGACGGCAAGGGTACTTCTGGCCGACTCTTGAAGCGGATGCCATGGATCTAGTAAAGAGATGCGACAAGTGCCAAAAATTCGCTAAGTTGATACATCAACCGGCAACAGAACTCACGGCAATCCATAGTCCGGTTCCGTTTGCTAAATGGGGCATGGACATTTTGGGACCTTATACGCCTGCATCAGGCGGCCGCCGCTACATTCTTGTAGCAGTAGACTACTTCACCAAATGGGTTGAGGCAGAGGCGGTAAAAGGGATTAAAACGAAAGACGTGATTTCTTTCATCTGGAGAAACGTCATCACCCGGTTCGGGGTTCCAATGTCCATGGTTTTCGACAACGGACCGCAGTTCGAAACGCCTGTCCTGAAGACCTGGTTGGGAGACCAAGGAATTTCCCATTGTTTTGCATCCGTTGGTCGTCCTCAGGCAAACGGTCAAGTTGAGACTTTTAACAAGTTGATCTCAGACGGGATAAAGAAGAAAGTAGAAAGAGCCGGTGGACTATGGGCAGAAGAATTACCTCATGTCCTTTGGGCTATCCGGACAACCGAAAAGGGGGCAACCGGTGAGACCCCATTTCTCATGACATACGGCACTGAAGCAGTTCTTCCCATTGAACATTATGAGCCTACTTTACGCATTATGTTATATGATGAGGAGGCTAACTGGGAAGCCATGCGGTTGGCATTAGACGCTCTTCCAGAGCGAAGGGGGAATGCTGCCTTGCGTCATGAGATCTACCGTCTGCGTATAACTAGAGCCTACAACAAGCGGGTTTGTAAAAGACCTTTGAAAGAAGGAGATTTTGTGCTTCGCAAAATGGAGGCAACCGGTAGGGCCAATGAACAAGGCAAATTAACCCCAAATTGGGAGGGACCCTACCGGATCTTTGAAGAAGTACGAGACGGCACTTACCGCCTGGAAACTCCAGACGGAAGAAAGTTGCCTAGAACTTGGAATGTAGATAACCTCAAAAAATACTACTTCTAAGTATTGTACATCTTTTGAAAATTTTCAAATGATTAATGAGAATTACATTCAATTTTGTATACAGCCGCCATGTCTTGTGCCTACCACAAGCGGCACCAGTAACTAATTTTTTTCCATCCGGTGACACCCATACGGGTTGGTCATGACTGTGGTGTGAGTAAACCAGTTGAGAGAAAGTCGGTTTGGGGTACGGTCAGTTCACCTGCGGCGTTTTCGCCGAGCTTAGCTGAGCATGGAGCTGGTCTGTGGGAGGGTAAGCCGCGGACGCCCCTTCAGGGGAACCTTGCGGCTTCGCGGGCCCATTTTGGTCCACACATGGTGGAAATAGAGACGGATTTGAGACTACCGACGTCTTTGCTTACCGCACAGATGCTCTCGAAGCTGATCTGGTAGTCGCTAGCAGAGGAAGGCCGCAGCAGCGAGGGACAACCCGCCCATACAGCCAGCGGGGAGGATGGCACTACTGGCATCTGTCGATTCCTTCCGGGCTATATAGGGAGTGATGTCTTTTTAGGCTATAGACCTAATTTTCCTGGGATTGTAGGCTGGGCTACCCCCGAAGTTTCAAATGCCCGACATGGACAAGAAAACGGCTGCGCCTTCCGGCGATAGAAGGCGCAACGGCTTTCACACAACAAAGAAAGATGATGAAATGAAGAAGAATGAACGGGAGGCGTCGGGAGTCTTTGCTTCATGGGGTAAAGCAAGTTCCCCGCTTGGTCCCTCTTCATGAGGTTGAGGTTTCGGGAGCGTTCACCAAATCCAGCCCGCCGGGGTGGTTTGGCGACTGAGCAATTGCATGTACCGCTCCAAGCGCATCGGGAGTGGACTTGACATCTATTAGTATAGTCTCGGTATCGGCAACCAGGAAGGGCCATCATTTCGATAGAATTTCAGTCATTTCATAGAAAAAGATAGCCCTGGTCCAACTATATGGCGTTGGGTCGTTCCCCCGAAATCGAAGCAGCATACACAGAAGCTCCCGCCGGGGAAGAAGGTCCCCATGGGAGATGAGTCGACATCGAGGTGCCAAACGACTCCGCTGGAAGAAATTCTTCCGGTTAGGGAACGCCTCCGGGCCGCGTGGCGGTACCCGCCAAAAAAAAAAGCTCCTGTTGAGCCAGCCTGATTGGTCGAATGAAAAGCCCTTCAAAAGCAAGCGGATTTCACACAATGGGGCCCTGCTCACAGCTCTCCATCTTATGCAGGTATCTAAACATCTATTAGTTAAGGGGGTTGGGGCGCGGGGAAGCCCATCCAACTGACAGAGGGACAGGAAATCACTGTTTCCAGAATGAAAAGAAGCTTTAGCGAGCCAATTACATTGCCTGCTACAACCACTGTTGCTCCTTCGTTGAACGAAACTGCGGGTCCCCGGCCAGAACCACACGTGCAAGTTTCAAATTTCACTTCGAATTTCGGACCTCAACATCCTGCTGCTCATGGCCATTAGAGGAAAGGAAAGGACGAAGCACATTGAAGTTGATTGCCCCTCACCAACTAGCTAATCAGACGCGAGCCCCTCCTCGGGCGCTCCAAGCGCTGCCTCACACGTGAATGCCTGCCTGCTTGACTGCCGGCTCGACCATCAATTCCATTCCTGGATAGCACGACTATTCCACCGGCTACTGGTAGAGCTCCTGGGAAAAGAAGAAGGTATAGGCCTTGCAGTTAGAGTTGGAGGACTTAAGTGTCCCCCCCACCTTGCCCCTATTCCAAAAAAACGCCGATGATCGGGGAATCGATCTCAAGTCGAATTCTACGGCAAGCTAGGGTGGCGCGAGTGCTCGGGATAAGGGGGGTAAGCCTGCTCCTCGTGGGAGCTATACTCCGCGCCCTAAGACACATCTCCTCATGTATGCCGGGAACATGCAACCTTTGGGCGAGCCTTGACCGGGCGGGGTAGGCAGAAGTTGATTCGGTAGATCCCTCTCGTACCCGGGCAGAGCGCGCACCTCCTTTAGCAACGCTCCGCAAATTCATCGAAGAGAACATCTCCCATTTGGGTGGTAAATTGTTCTAAGCGATCACACAGGCGGACAAATCCGCCTGACGATCCTTCGCACCAAAAAAGGGCAGGCTAGCAACCCCAAACTTGCAGCCGGCTCACTTTTTGGAAGGACAGCCGGTACTCAATACCGCCGCCTGACTCTCTAAGAGCAGGCCTAAAACATTTGGTCTAGGACATAATTCATTCACGGGTATGCTTGCAAAAGCCCAACCGGTGAATGGACATCCTAATCTTGCGTGATTCTTTTGCGAAGTCCCGACCGGTAATTCAGTATAAACCGACTGGCTCCCGAATCTAATGTTGGCACTTAGTGTATATTCGAGCTATATCATATGGATAGTCGCCTGGCTTGCAAAGACCCAGACCGCTATCCAGGGGCAATTACCCAAACGCCATCCGGTTTGGTTTTGGGTCGAAATTTCTTCGCCTAGTTTGCGAAGACCCAGACGGCAGTGTTACCGGTGGGGTCTTCTTGGCAACCCTAGTAAATTTCTTCGCCTAGTTTGCGAAGACCCAGACGGCAGTGTTCCCGGTGGGGTCTTCTTGGCAACCCTAGTAAATTTCTTCGCCTAGTTTGCGAAGACCCAGACGGCAGTGTTCCCGGTGGGGTCTTCTTGCATAGTTTTTTCGTTTTGCGGAAGAGGCGTGTTGGTGGGGTCTTCTTGGCAACCCTAGTAAATTTCTTCGCCTAGTTTGCGAAGACCCAGACGACAGTGTTACCGGTGGGGTCTTCTTGGCAACCCTTGCAAATTTCTTCGCCTAGTTTGCGAAGACCCAGACGGCAGTGTTACCGGTGGGGTCCTCTTGGCAACCTTTGCATATTTCTTTGCTGTTTGCGAAGACCCAAGCGGTAGTGTTACCGGCGGGGTTCTTTTGGTTATCCTCGCAGAAATATGTATAAAAAAATAACAAGAATTCTAGTATTGAAGTGCAGAAACATAAAAAGCATTCAAAAGCCGGCTCAGCCGGTGAAAATGTTAATATTCAAAATAAAAATTATTACAGCTTAGCCCATCTCATCCGGTGCTATTACAAGATAATGCAAGGCGCGCAGGCCGGGAAGTAGTTGCTACTCCAAGCGAACAGTGAACCGGTCCTCTTCCGGTTGGTTCTGGGTTGGATCAGGGTGAGCGGCTGCGTCATCTTCAGGAACAACTTCTTCCTCTTCAGCAGCCTCCGCCTGCCGTCGCGCAATCTCCTCCCTAACCCAACCGTCATAGGGTCCGGGCCCCGGCTCATTCGCCTCCTCGGCCAGAATAGCAAGATCAGAATATTTGAAGGCGAGTTCCCAGACGGTGAAGTCCGCCTCCGGGTGGATGAGGGAAAACGCCCGTTGCATCCGGTTTGCACAGTCATGCTCATTCTCTTCAATGAGCCTCTCCTGCTCCGACTCCAAGGTGGCCTTAAAGTTCTCATTGGCAGCAGCCGCCTCTTTGCGCAAGCGCTCATTCTCTTTGGCAAGGCGGCCATTTTCAGTCTCCGCCTTGCTCAGCCGTTGGAGGGGCTCTTTCTGTTCCTCCAACTTTTTATTGGCATCATCCAGGGACGCCTTTAGTTGGTCAACTTGGTTTTTCAGCTGATCAATCTGCTGTTGGAGGGCCTTGGTCTTCTCCGCCTGTTCCATGCGTATAGATTTAGATTCTAAGCCATGCATGTACAAAGAGTAGTCAGCAACATTATGGGCGTCATCAACAGCTCGTTTGCTTCTCCTTACCTCTTCAGAATTGCGGGTATAAGCTCGTTTGAGCCCCTCTACGCGCAGCATAGCCTGCAAAAATACAGCCGGTTAATACTGCATATTTAAAATTGCACGTCAAGAAAATTACCGCATGGTTGTTGGAGCATACGTCGGCCAGGTCGACCAGCACCCGGTCGGCATTAAAGGAGTTGATCCCAGGGATCGCCTCCTTCTCGTCCCTGGGGACGGCTTTCAGCATGGCCCGGGCATATTGTGCCCCGTCCGGCCAGCGGGGAGAATTATCTGCACCAGAAACAGACGGTGAGAAACTCGCATATGCTCTGCCTATAGATTTCCGGCTGATTGGAGAATCCCCCGGCTGCGATCGAGACTGTGAATAAGACTTGACCCGCATGGGCAGGTCAAGCAGTGTAAGGTCGAAGTTACCTTGGCGGCCCAAACGGCCTTCAGAGGGACCGGTTGCGGTCCTCAGTGGGATGGCAGAAAGCACATCCGCAGATCCAGGCCCGCCTGGGACCTTTATTGATTTGCCGCCGGTAGTTTGCCGGTCGGCTGTCTTCTGCACCTTGGATGCAGACTCTTGTTGGGTCGGCGGAGGCCTGACCTGTTTTTGAAGGGACCGGGGCATCTGCTTCCCGTCCTGTAAACGAGAAAAATATAAGTTATGGGATAAAAGGATTGAAATAAACGAGAAGGATCAGACGGTTATACCTTCCTCGCCGCCTGGGCAGCAAGTTTTTTCTCGAGATTGGCTTTCCGGATGTCGGCGGCCGACCTAGCCGGTGTCTTCTCGGTGGGCAGCATTTTCTTGGCTTCTTCTGCAGAGGAAGGCACACGGTTAGAATAAAAAATAAGCAAGGAAATAAAAGCATCCGGTTCGAAAGAAACCGGCTGAGTTCCGAATACATACGTTTTTAAACATGCTGCTTAGACCACAAGCGGACAAGAAGCATTCGTCCCTAAAAAATTCATGTTTGGGCACCCAGTTTCTAGGTACCCTTACTATCTCTCCGGATGAGAGGGTGTCAGGAACTAACTCAAAAAACCCGGAGTCAAGGATGGTCTCTCTATCATCCTCCGGGACAGGGGGCAGGTAGGACTTTGTCCCCAAGAGTTCTGGTTTCCGGTTGTAGATCCGGAATTCTCTGTTCTCTGCCGTAGTTAAGGCCTTAACCAAGTAGAACCGGTGCTTCCAGTCCGACCATTTGGATGGCTTGTCCAAGGTCATAAGGTATTTGGGCTGGGTGGTCAAGGTATACCAGGCTCTCCAGCCGCCTGGGCTCCTACTCAAGTAATGCATGTGGGCAAACGCCTCCCAGCCGGGGTTGAGGCCCTGCATCTCGCAGGCGGCGATATACCCTAAAATATTTACCCATGAGTTGGGGGTTAATTGCCAGAGACCTAGGCCATACCCCCTAAGTATGGCTTTTATTGTGTCGTGGAGAGGGAAGCGGACTCCGGCCACGAAGGCCGCCTCGTAGCACCCGAACCAAGCGTTCGCGTTCGGTTGTCCATCCTCCCACCATATTGTTCCCAGAGCAGCCGGGATTTTTATTGTATAGTCACCCCCCAGCGGCCGCCGTTTGATAAAATCTGGCAGCGCAACCCGCATGAGCTCGCGGTCCTTAGAGGAGACGACGATCATGAGAGGATCGTTCCTATTATCCCAAGAAGGCCTCTCCGCCCCCTCGCTATCCTCAGATTCGGTTAAGTAGCTGCTACTGCTACTTTGAACGTGACCGGCATCAGAGCCGGCTGGGGAGTTGGAGACCTCCTTATCAGAGCCTACCTGCTCTCTGGTCTCCTGGAGGGGAGCAGTCTCTTCGTTTAAAATGCTATCACCCGGGGTGCTAGGAGCGCCCCCGGGTGAGCCTCTCTGCTCTACCTCTCCTTGCTCTACTTCACCGCCTGAAGCTGGGACTTCAGGCGGCTGCTCATCTTAGCTCCCACTTCTGTAGTTGGGATCTCTGGCAGTAGACCGGATTCTGGCCATTATGTCCTGCACAGACACAGAGTCGGTCGATATGGGTGTTGAAAAAGGGTTGTCCCAAAGAATAGAGGCGGCAGACCCAGTTCTAGACTCAGCCGTACTAATAAACCGGCTGAGTTCACAGCTAGGTTCTGGGTATGGGTATAAGGGGTCCATCTACTTATGGGACCAATGAACAAAAATGCGAGTAAAAGACTCAAACGGAAATACATGAAAAAGCTAGAAAGAATAGAGACGGTACCTAGAAGAAAATCTGGAAATTCTTTGGGATGCTTGCGAAGACGCAGGCGGTTCAAAATCCGGCTAGGTTTCTCTGATTACCCTCTCGAAAACCTTTGGCTAGCTTGCAACGACCCAGACGGTCTGTAGACCGGTTGCTCTCAACGAATCTCAACTCCGAATGCTCTCAACTCTCAAATTGCCGGCTGCTCTCAAATTTTCAGAAATTTGGCAAAGTTTGTAAATGAGAGCTCGGGGGACATCTTCTCCTATTTATAGAATTTGTCCCAGAAGGTGAAAAGTCGTGACTCTTCGCCTTCTGCTTTTCCATCCTTCAAAAACCTTTCACCGGCGCCACGTGGCACCCTGCCACGTCAGCACTAGTGAGGGCAAATGTTTGGGGTAAAAATACCCTAAACACGTGGCCCAATGGCCTAGTGACACGTGGCATCCAGCCGTTGGTCAGCAGGGCTCCAATCCTCTGCTGACACGTGTCCTCTAAACCCTAAAAGGGAAACCATCCCTTCCCCACTATAAATAGTGGAAGGACCCTCATTAATGGGAGGTTGGAACATTTGTTGTTCACATTGAATACTCCTCAAAAAGAAAAACACTTACCCCGAGCAATATTAATTGCAGAATTCTCCCATTACGCGAGAAGTAACTTCTACATTACGTGCATTCTACCTCCCGTATCTTTACTAACTTGATCGTCGGAGGCGGAGCTCCTACCCCCAGGAGTCTTCGTGATTTTGCAAGCACAGGCGTCGAAGGGCATTCTTGGAATTGTAACTCTCCCGCAGAACACATCAAAAACCCCGAAACACAACCCATCCGGCCATGATCAAGTATTTACAGGCGGTCCGACAAGCAGTCGGCTCCCTTGAGGATTTCCATCTGATCCAAGTGCCGAGATCAGAAAACAACCAGGCGGATGCACTGTCAAAATTAGCATCATCCGCCTCCTCTGATACTCCTCGAACTGTTTTTTGGGAAGTAATGGAGAAGAGAAGCATCGAGGAAGACCCTATTGGAATCCTAGACAGAAGCTCAACCTGGATGGATTCAATCAGGGCATATCTGACAAACGGTACACTGCCGGATGATCATCAACAGGCGGCAGCACTGAAAAAACGAGCCACCAGTTTTGAAATAATAAAGGGAGAACTTCATAAAAAGGGGTACCTTCAACCCTTCTTAAAGTGTGTTACTCTATAAAAGGGACGAGAGATACTAGACGATCTTCACTCTGGTTGCTGTGCTTCTCATATAGGCGGTAGGACGCTTGCTCAACGGGCAAGGCGGCAGGGCTACTTTTGGCCTACTTTAGAAGCAGATGCAATGGAGATGGTGAAAAAATGTGACCAAAGGTTTGGCAAACTAATTCACCGTCCGGCTACTAACCTCACTACCATTCATAGCCCACTACCGTTTGCTAAGTGGGGCATGGATATTCTGGGTCCATATACGCCTGCTACAGGCGGAAGGAGCTACATACTTGTTGCCGTCGACTACTTCACTAAATGGGTAGAGGCGGAGGCTGTAAAGGGAATCAAGACGAAGGATGTAATTTCATTCATTTGGAAAAATGTCATCACTCGGTTCGGGGTTCCCATGTCTATGGTTTTTGATAATGGTCCCCAATTTGAGACGCCTGTTCTCAAAAGCTGGTTGGGTGACCAAGGAATTGCAAACTACTTTGCATCTGTCGGCCGTCCACAAGCAAACGACCAGGTAGAAGCCTTTAATAAAATCATCTCAGACGGTCTCAAGAAAAAGATTGAACGAGCAGGCGGCCTATGGGCGGATGAATTACCACATATTCTCTGGGCCATTAGGACGACTGAAAAAGGAGCGACTGGAGAAACTCCATTCCTCCTAACTTATGGTGCGGAAGCTGTTCTTCCAAAAGAACACTACGAGCCGACTCTTCGAGTAATGCTATATGACGAAGAGGCAAACTGGAAAGCCATGCGCCTGGCATTAGACTCACTTCCTGAAAGGAGGGGCAATGCTGTCTTGCGCCATGAAATTTACAGCCTGAGAATGACTAGATCATACAACAAAAAAGTACACAGGCGTCCACTCAAAGTGGGGGACTTTGTACTTAGAAAAATGGAAGCAGTTGGTAGGGCTAATGAGTCTGGCAAACTAACTCCCAACTGGGAAGGACCCTACCGAATCTGTGAAGAGGTCAGGGACGGTACCTACCGTCTGGAAACACCAGACGGTCGACCGTTGCCTTGAACTTGGAATGTAGACAATCTTAAGAAATATTTCTTTTGAATGATGTATATAGTCAAGAGCTACTTAATAAAAGTTTGCATACTTACTATTCAATTTTGTACTAAGAGGGGCATGCCGTCTGTACCTTTACAGTCGGCTACTCTCAATTGAGTTTTTCACTCTATCTTCAGAGGGGCATGCCGTCTGTACCTTTATAGACGGCTACTCTCCATTTTCTCACCATATTGGTATGTCGTCTGGACATATAGTCGGCTACTCTCCATAGAAGAGGGCCGACTGGTTCCAATCTTAGCTAAAAAGATTAGGGCCTGGCCGACCCTGTGCCTAACAGGCGGCTACCCTCCTTTTACTTAGCACCTACGTTCACCAAGAACTTACCAAGGACACAGGCCGAATGATCAGACCAGGCGCCAAGCCAACTGATCCAATCTTCAAAACTAATACGACTTGTCCCAACATTATAGCAGGCGTCCGGCGGCATCCCTCCGGATGAAATTCGTCGCAGAGAGCAGCTCCCTTTATGGTGGAACATTTCTCTATAAACTAATTACACGACACCTATACGACTCTCCCCAAGGGCAACCACGTAGCCGTTTTTGAGACAAGGATAACTCTATCACTAACCAAACCAGTTGTAGCAGTTGACATCTGAGTCAGATGACCGCCTGTATTACTTGGGATAAATGCAAGGGGTACCTCTTGAGTTAATAGCCAACAAACATTGGCGAATCAAGGGGTCTAGCCGGCCTCCGCCGCCTGGTACCTCTACTACTCAAGCAAGAGTGACGGCGACTGAGTAACACCAACGTTAACTCATAGTCACTCCCTCAAACTTTGTATGGAACTTAAAAGGTTTGAGTAGACCGCCTGTTTTTTGGCAAACAGCGGCACTCAAACTCCTATTCCTACTAGGTAACCTCTTGAGTTAATAGCCAACAAACATTGGCGAATCAAGGGGATCAGCCGGCCTCCGCCGCCTGGTACCTCTACCACTCAATCTATAGTGTGACGGAGACTAAGTAACTCCTATGTTAACTTATGGTCACCCCCTCAAACTTAGTATGGAGCCTAAAAGGTATGAGTTGTCCGCCTGTTTTTGGCAAACAGCGGCACTCAAACCCCTATTCCTACTAGGTAACCTCTTGAGTTAATAGCCAACAAACATTGACGAATCAAGGGGAACAACCGGTACCCACCGCTTGATACCTCTACTAAGTTCATTGGCAACTAAGTAACAATCATGTTCACTATGTCAGACCCCTTTCCTACTTGGTTAAATTTACAAATGACAGGACCGCCTGCCTAAAAAGGATCCAGTCTTTAAAATAGTTCGAATACCGATTGGATAAATGGCCGACTGATCGTCTATATTGGAAACAGACAACCAGTCGTCCAGGGGCATAGGCGGCGTGACTAACTATCCGTACCTGTCTGCAACTATCGACCATGTAAAACAGTCGGTCTAGTGAACAATTGGATATTAGAATATTTAATACTCAGACAAATTTGAAGCAAAACAAAAATTCATTAAAAAGAAGTCGGGCATTAAAGACCGGCAAAATATTCAAAGCCCCGGCCCCCTGGCCGGGTAAATACAAAACAAACAGCACGCAGGCCGTGGAAAGAATACATAAAGTTTAAGAAGGGGGCAGATCTTCAATATTAGCAGCTGCCGCCTGGTTAGCACTCTTCTTGCTGGACTCGGCTTCAGCTGCATCCTTTTTTGATGCATTACCCCCAAGCGGCACAAGCGCCACTACCAGCTCCTCCTCCTCCAACGCTTCCTCCAACGCCTCTTCCTCAGCAGCCGCCAGGATCTCTTGATTATATGTATCAGAACACCGGCGGTACGTTTTTTCCCATGATGCAAAGTCGGCATTGGGGAAGAGGCGGCCCCAAGTCATGCGCTGGATTTGAGCGGAGTCTTCCATCATCTCTCGGACCAGCTCTTTCTTCTCTTGCTCGGCCTTTTCCGAGAGCTCCTGAGTAAGACTCTTCTCCTGGGTCACCAGGCGTTCCTTTACGTTGGCCAAGGATTTCTCCAAGGCTTTGTATGAGTACATCTTTAGGCGAAGAGGTTTCAGCTCGGCCTTGAGATTGGTGATGGTCGCCTCCAGCTCGCCATTCCTCTTCTGGACCGCCTCTAACTGAGCTCGAACAGCGGCGGTAGCCTGCGCCTGATAATAAAGAATATCAATGGTCAGAACTTCATTTTGGGGAATTTGAAACATTGCCTTATCACAGTCAGAGGTGGCCATAGCTTTTGCAGCCTTTACCTCTTTGTTCTTCCGGTCAAGCGGCTTGCGAAGGCCGTTCACTCGGAGCAGGGCCTAAGTACAAAGGAACAGGCGTCAGTTTCCAAACAAAAAGAAAACAGGCGTCTTGGAATTCAAATACTAAAAAATATGCTAAGTATACCTCAGAAGGACCCCTGCAATCCCGTCTAGGTCAAGGGTGCTGACACCCCTGACCGCCTCCCTTTCAGCTGGAGGAACGGCCCTGATCATAGACTTGGCCACCTCTACCAAGTCAGGCTCCTGAGGGCCGACTCCATCAAGCATAAACAAACGGATTAGACCTAGTAAAAAAGGGAGCAAGTCTAAAATTTACAAGGACAACTTCATTCTTCTAGGCGGCCCTATTGGAGTTTTCGAAGAAGTGGTCGGTTGTTTCTCAGCCGCCACATGTTTCCTGGCAGAACCAGGAGAGCTGGCAACAGTCGTCCTCCGGGCCTTGGGGTCCGGCTGTTGGGAAGATGAAGCTCTCGGAGCACCCGTCTAAAAAAGAAGAAAAAAGTCAGTATATGCATAAACACAACTCCAAAAAGAGGGTGAAAGGTTCGGAGCTCACCAAGGGTGCCCCCTTCTTAGGGGAGTCGGTTGAAGCTTTTTGCATGATGGAGGCCCGCAACATGGCCGCCGCAGTCTTGGAGGCGGTAATTTTGCTCATGGCGTCAGCTGCAAAAACAAACATCAAAGTTAATAAAAGTCATAACAAGAAATGTATGGAACAACAGAGTATTCGACAGGCCGACTACCTCTTGAGCACCGACTGCTGAGGCCACAGGCGGCCAAAAAGTACTCGTCGTAGAGCCATTTGAAGCTCGGGACGCAGTGCAGGGGTACTTGATCTCGTACCCCTGAAGTAGAGTCGACCCTTGACTCTACTTTAAAGAGTCCTTTATCAAGGATCTCTTTCTTAGCCTTGGGGGGAACAGGCGGCATGCTGCGGCCGCCTGCAAGAAGGGGCGGATTCCTGTTCCACCTATTGAAGCGCTTGTTCAGCTCAGTGTCTGAACTCTCAATGATGAGGAAGGTGCTCCGCCAGTCCTTCCACTTGTTTGCTTTACCTCTCGTCATGAGGTAGCCCCTGTTGCTTGTCAATTGATACCAGCCGGTACCGCCTGCCTTTGGGGTCCGGCTGAGATAGTTCATATGGGCAAAAGCCTCGAAGCTCGGCTCCACCCCGTGCAGTTCCCACCCGGCTTCATAGCCGAGTACGTTGACCTAGGAGTTTGGGGCTAACTGCCATAACACCAACTCATACCCATCCAAGATCCGCTGAACATCCGGATGTAATGGGAAGCGCAGCCCTGCCTTGATGGCCGCCTCGTAGCAACCAAAGCAGGCGCTATCATAACTGGTACTAGCCGGCACAAACACTAAAAAGTCGAGGCCTATTGTGTGGTTTGCGATAAAGCTCTCCACTTTCTCTTGCATGACTGTGATTCGGCCCCGAGGTACCGTGCAGTAGTAGGGGGTATTTTGCTCTCGGTAAGAGGCGGATGGCTCCGCCCAATTGTCCCCCTTCTCAACTGTGTGAGGAAGCCTCGCCTCTTGCAGGCGACTGTTTTTCTCTTCTGTGTCCAGAGAAGCATGGCCAGAAGAGCTAGACTCGGAATCGCCCTCTGACGAGTCCGAAGAGGACGACTCCTCCCCTCTCCCGGAGGGGCCCGCCTACTCTCTTTGAAAAGGAGCAGAATTGTTAACTGTTAAATGGGAAGGGGTCACTATGACTCCTCCCTCAGAATTGCCGGCTTTCAGGCCGCCTTGTTTCACTTCCACATCTGACGCCTGGTTAGATGTTTCACTAATCGGCACCCTGTGGGAGGAGCCGTCTGAATTTGAGATCCTAGCAGTCTTTTTCGTTCTGGTTATCCTGCTCTGCATAGACACAGATACAGTCGGACTTTGTATAAAGGGCAAAGATGGGTCCGGAAAAGGGCAGGCGGCACTCCTAGTCCTAGATTCAGCCGTCCCCAGTGACCGGCTGATCACTAACCTAGGTCGTGTCTTGTGCTTCCGTGGTGCCATTTCAAAAAATAAAAAGAAAGTTAAGAGTAAGAGAATCGACAGTTACCTTAACGAGTGACGATTGATGAAGTGCTGAAAATCCTGTGCAGTCGGCTTGTCAGAACAGGCGGTAGGCAGAAGAGGTCCAAAATGTCAGAGCAAGTTCAGGGGTCCGAATGTTCTCTCACAAAGTTCTCAAGTGTGAAAATGACTCAAGACAACTCTCCCTTTTATAGGCGAAGTGAGAAGGCGAAGGGTCACTTTCAGAATTCAAAATTTGGGCGGGAAAATCTCTCGGCCTTTCACCGACTGACACCTGTAGCAGGCCGTCGCCTGTTACACTGCGGCACCTGTCACAGGTAACACGTGTCCAGTCACGTGCCACCTGTGAGGGGCAAATGATTAGGGGATTTTGCTCCCACCAATCGGAATGCGCCACGTGGGCCAATCAGGTCCTGCCAAGTGTCCCCCAAATGGAACTGTCAGGGCATGCCACGTGTCACACGCTTATTCGTCCACCTTGGACCTGTTATGTCATGACACGTGGCTTACTCCATGCCTAATGGAGAAACCGGCCACCCAGGCCCAACTTCCGAGGGAAGCCCAATCAGCCCTAGGTTAACCTAAACCTAGGATTGGCACGTTTCCCAAGGTTATAAATACCTCCCTTAATCCTCATTAAGGGGGGATAACAGAAAAAAAACACATTGTTTACACACAGAGTTACAGGCTGATTACGCTAAAAATTCACATTAAACACTCTCACCTAGAGAGACCTAATCACTTTAATTTCCGCATTGATTACTCCTTAATCAAGTACTAACTTGACCGTTGGAGGCGGAGCTTCCTCAACCAGGAGTCTCCGTTGTTTTGCAGGTACAGACGTCCGGTTCCAGTCTCGGAATTGTAACTCTCCCGCAGGACATCAGAAAACCCCGAAACAACAGGTGTCGCACTGTAACAGGCGACGGCCTGCTACAGGTGTCACTCGGCGAAAGGCCGAGAGATTCTCCCGCCCAAATTATGAATTCTGGAAGTGACCCTTCGCCTTCTCACTTCGCCTATATATAAGGGAGTGTTGACTTCAGTCATTCACACTTGAGAACTTTGTGAGAGAACATTCGGACCCCTGAACTTGCTCTAACATTTTGGACTCTTTCTGCCTACCGCCTGCTCTGACAAGCCGACTGCAAAGGATTTTCAGAACTTCATCAACCGTCACTCGTTCAGGTAACCGTCGGTTCTCTTACTCTTAATTTTCTCTTTATTCTTTTTTGAAATGGCACCACGGAA
Source organism: Chenopodium quinoa (assembly GCF_001683475.1). Classification (NCBI taxonomy): domain Eukaryota; kingdom Viridiplantae; phylum Streptophyta; class Magnoliopsida; order Caryophyllales; family Amaranthaceae; genus Chenopodium; species Chenopodium quinoa. The sequence goes on along the minus strand of NW_018745072.1, from coordinate 16,581 downwards.
GCACACGACACGACCTAGGTTAGTGATCAGTCGGTCACCGGGGACGGCTGAATCTAGGACTAGGAGTGTCGCCTGCCCTTTTCTGGACCCATCTTTTCCCTTTATACAAAGTCCGACTGTATATCTGTGTCTATGCAGAGCATGATGGCCAGAACAAAAAAGACTGCCAGGATCTCAAATTCAGACGGCTCCTCCCACAGGGTGCCGATTAGTGAAACATCTGACCAGGCGCCAGATGCGGAAGTGAAACAAAGCGGCTTGAAAGCCGGCAATTCTGAGGGAGGAGTCATAGTGACCCTTCCCATTTAACAGTTAACAATTCTGCTCCTTTTCAAAGAGAGGAGGCGGGCCCCTCCAGGAGAGGGGAGGAGTCGTCCTCTTCGGACTCGTCAGAGGACGATTCCGAGTCTAGCTCTTCTGGCCATGCTTCTTTGGACACAGAAGAGAAAAACAGTCGCCTGCAAGAGGCGAGGCTTTCTCACGCAGTTGAGAAGGGGGACGATTGGGCGGAGCCATCCGCCCCTTACCGAGAGCAAAATACCCCCTACTATTGCACGGTACCTCGGGGCCGGATAACGGCCATGCAAGAGAAAGTGGAGAGCTTTATCGCAAACCACACAATGGGCCCCGGCTTTTTTAGTGTTTGTGCCGGATCCAGAAGACACAGTCGTCTGGCCGGCTGGTACCAGTTATGATAGCGCCTGCTTTGGCTGCTACGAGGCGGCCATCAAGGCTGGGCTGCGCTTCCCACTACATCCGGCTGTTCAACGGATCTTGGATAGGTATGAGTTGGGGTTATGGCAGTTAACCCCGAACTACTGGGTCAATGTACTCAGCTATGTGGCCGGGTGCGAACTGCACGGGGTGGAGCCGAGCTTCGAGGCTTTCGCCCACATGAACTACCTCAGCCGGACCCCTAAGGCAGGCGGTACCGGCTGGTATCAATTGACAAGCCACAGGGGCTACATCTTGACGAGAGGTAAAGCAAACAAATGGAAGGACTGGCGGAGCACCTTCCTCATCATTGAGAGTTCAGACATAGAGCTGAACAAGCGCTTCAACAGGTGGAACAGGAATCCGCCCCTTCTTGCAGGCGGCCGCAGCATGTCGCCTGTTCCCCCCAAGGCTAAGAAAGAGATCCTAGATAAAGGACTCTTCAAAGTAGAGTCGAAGGTGAACTCTACTTCAGGGGTACGAGAGCAAGTACCCCTGCACTGCGTCCCGAGCTTCAAATGGCTCTACGACGAGTACTTTTTGGCCGCCTGTGGCCTCAGCAGTCGGTGCTCAAGAGGTAGCCGGCCTGTCGAATATTCTGTTGTTCCATGCATTTCTTGTTATGACTTTTATTAACTTTTCTATTTGTTTTTGCAGCGGACGCCATGAGCAAAATTACCGCCTCCAAGACTGCGGCGGCCATGTTGCGGGCCTCCATCATGCAACAAGCTTCAACTGACTCCCCCAACAAGGGGGCACCCTTATTGGGCTTCGAACCTTTCACCCTCTTTTTGGAGTTGTTTATGCATATACTGACTTCTTCTTTTTCAGACCAGCGCTCCAAGAGCTTCTTTTTCCCAACAGCCGGACCCCAAGGCCCGGAGGACGACTATTGCGAGCTCTCGTGGTTCTGCCAGGAAACATGCGGCGGCTGAGAAACAGCCGACCACTTCTTCTAAAACTCCAGCTGGGCCGCCTAGAAGTATGAAGTTGTCCTTGTAAATTTTTTACTAGGTCTATTTTGTTTATGCTTGATGCAGCCGGCCCTCAGGGGCCTGACTTGGTCGAGGTGGCCAAGTCTATGATCAAGGCCGTTCCTCCAGCTGAAAGGGAGGCGGTCAGGGGTGTCGGCACCCTTGACCTAGACGGGATTGCAGGGGTCCTTGCTGAGGTATACTTAGCATATTTTTGAGTATTTGAATTCCAGGACGCCTGTTTTCTTTTTTGTTTGGAAACTGACGCCTGTTCCCCTTTTTACTTAGGCCCTGCTCCGAGTGAACGGCCTTCGCAAGCCGCTTGACCGGAAGAACAAAGAGGTAAAGGCTGCAAAAGCTATGGCCGCCTCTGATTGTGATAAGGCAATGTTTCAAATTGCCCAAAATGAAGTTCTGACAATTGATATTCTTTATTATCAGGCGCAGGCTACCGCCGCTATCCGGGCTCAGTTAGAGGCGGCCCAGAAGAGGAATAGCGAGCTGGAGGCGACCATCAACAATCTCAAGGCCGAGCTGAGACCTCTTCGCCAAAAGATGTCCTCATACGAAACCTTGGAGAAATCCTTGGCGAGCGTAAAGGTACGCGTGGTGACCCAGGAGAAGAGTCTTACTCAGGAGCTCTCGTAAAAGGCCAAGCAAGAAAAGAAAAAGCTGGTCCGGGAGATGATGGAAGACTCTGCTCAAATCCAACGCATGACTTGGGGCCGCCTCTTCCCCAATGCCGACTTCGCCTCATGGGAAAAAACGTACCGCCATTTTTCTGATATATATAATCAAGAGATCCTGGCGGCTGCAGAGGAAGAGGCGTTGGAGGAGGAGGAGCCGGTAGTGGCGCTTGTGCCGCTTGGGGGTAATGCATCAAAAAAGGATGCAGCTGAAGCCGAGTCCAGCAAGAAGAGTGCTGACCAGGAGGCAGCTGCTAATATTAAAGATCTGCCCCCTTCTTAAGCTTTATGTCTTCTTTCCACGGCCTGCGTGCCGTTTGTTTTGTATTTACCCGGCCAGGGGGCCGGGGCTCTGAATATGGAGAGTAGCCGACTGTTTGTTAGTAGGCGTGCCCCTCTTAGTACAAAATTGAATATTAAGTATGCAAACTTTTATTAAGTAGCCCTTGACTATTTATATCATTCAAAAGAAATATTTCTTAAGATTATCTACATTCCAAGTTCGAGGCAACGGTTGGTCGTCTGGTGTTTCCAGACGGTAGGTACCGTCCCTGACCTCTTCACAGATTCGGTAGGGTCCTTCCCAGTTGGGAGTTAGTTTGCCAGACTCATTAGCCCTTCCAACTGCTTCCATTTTTCTAAGTACAAAGTCCCCCACTTTGAGTGGACGCCTGTGTACTTTTTTGTTGTATGATCTAGTCATTCTCAGGCGGTAAATTTCATGGCGCAAGACAGCATTGCCCCTCCTTTCAGGAAGTGAGTCTAATGCCAGGCGCATGGCTTCCCAGTTTGCCTCTTCGTCATATAGCATTACTCGAAGAGTCGGCTCGTAGTGTTCTATTGGAAGAACAGCTTCCGCACCATAAGTTAGGAGGAATGGAGTTTCTCCAGTCGCCCCTTTTTCAGTCGTCCTAATGGCCCGGAGAACATGTGGTAATTCATCCGCCCATAGGCCGCCTGCTCGTTCAATCTTTTTCTTGAGACTGTCTGAGATGATTTTATTAAAGGCTTCTACCTGGACGTTTTCTTGTGGACGGCCGACAGATGCAAAGTAGTGTGCAATTCCTTGGTCACCCAACCAGCTTTTGAGAACAGGTGTCTCAAATTGGGGACCATTATCAAAAACCATAGACATGGGAACCCCGAACCGAGTGATGACATTTTTTCCAAATGAATGAAATTACGTCCTTCGTCTTGATTCCCTTTACAGCCTCCGTCTCTACCCATTTAGTGAAGTAGTCGACGGCAACAAGTATGTACCTCCTTCCGCTTGTAGCAGGCGTATATGGACCCAGAATATCCATGCCCCACTTAGCAAACGGTAGTGGGCTATGAATGGTAGTGAGGTCAGTAGCCGGACGGTGAATTAGCTTGCCAAACCTTTGACACTTGTCACATTTTTTCACCATCTCCATTGCATCTGCTTCTAAAGTAGGCCAAAAGTAGCCCTGCCGCCTTACCCGTTGAGCAAGCGTCCTACCGCCTATATGGGAAGCACAGTAACCAGAGTGAAGATCGTCTAATATCTCTCGTCCCTTTTCTGGAGTAACACACTTTAAGAAGGGTTGAAGGTACCCCCTTTTGTGAAGTTCTCCCTTTATTATTTCAAAACTGGTTGCTCGTTTTTTCAGTGCTGCCGCCTGTTTGATGATCATCCGGCAGGGTACCATTTTCCAGATATGCCCTGATTGGATCCATCCAGGTTAAGCTTCTGTCTAGGATTCCAACAGGGTCTTCCTCGATGCTTCTCTTCTCCATTACTTCCCAAAAAACAGTTCGAGGAGTATCAGAGGAGGCGGATGATGCTAATTTTGACAGTGCATCCGCCTGGTTGTTTTCTGATCACGGCACTTGGATCAGATGGAAATCCTAAAGGGAGCCGACTGCTTGTCGGACCGCCTGTAAATACTTGATCATGGCCGGATGGGTTGCTTCGTATTCGCCATTGTACTGACTCACTATCAATTGTGAATTGGAACAGGCATCTATTTTTCTTTCCCCTGCCGCCTTGCACATGCAGATTCCGGCTAGTAAAGCTTCATATTCTGCCTCATTGTTTGAGGCCTGAAAACTGAAGCGTAAAGCATACTCGTACTTGTCGCCCTCTGGCGACTGACATATGACGCCTGCTCCACAACCATTTGAAGTAGAGCTTCCGTCCACATATACCTTCCAGACTTGGTCTGGAACTTGAGAGTCAGGGGGACGAGTCATCTCAACAATAAAGTCAGCAAAGGCTTGCCCCTTCACTGCTTTTCTTGGCTCAAAAGTAAATTCGAGGCTCTTAATTTCTATGGCCCATTTGATCATTCGGCCTGACGACTCCATGATGGTCAGTGGCCGCTTGATAGGTTGGTCTGTATACACGACGACTGCATGTGCCAAAAAGTAGGGCTTCAATTTTTTAACAGCCATGAAGAGTGCAAGACCAAATTTCTCCACTAAGGGATACCTCAACTCGGCATTTTTCAGTACGTGACTGACAAAGTAGACCGGGAGCTGACAGCCGTCTCTTTCAGCAAGGAGAACAGCGCTTAACGCCTGATCAGAGACGGCCAGGTACATGTAGAGTACTTCTTTGGGCAAAGGGCTGACCAGCCTCGGCAAGGAATGCAAGTGAACTTTCAATTTCTGGAAGGCGGCCTCAGCATCCGGCCCCCATTCAAACCTTGCCTTTTTCTTAATTGCCTGGAAAAAGTATAAGCATTTGTCGCCTGATCGGCTTAAAAATCTTCCCAAGGCCGCTAGACAAACCTGTTAACTTCTGAACCTCTCGGATGGTACGAGGCGACTGCATGTCAATGACCGCCTGCACCTTCTCAGGGTTCGCCTCTATTCCTCTCTGATTGATAAGGAATCCAAGAAATTTCCCAGACTCAACTCAAAGACACATTTCTTGGGATTGAGCATGACATGGTGCCGCCTGAGTGTGGCGAAAGTTTCTCGGAGGTCCGACAGATGATCTTTCTGAAGTTTAGTCTTGACAATCATATCATCAATGTATGCCTCGACGTTTCTCCCAATCTGATCATAGAACACAGTGTTTATCATTCGCTGGAAGGTAGCCGGGGCATTCTTAAGACCAAACGGCATGACCGTGTAACAGTATAACCCCTGATCAGTGACGAAGGCCGTCTTCTCCTGATCTTTCTTCCATAAAGGAATTTGATGGAAACCAGAGTAGGCGTCCATAAAGCTCATCAAAGCATGGCCGGCTGTTGAGTCAACCAGGTTATCAATTTTAGGCAGAGGGTAACTGTCTTTGGGGCACGCCTTGTTTAAGTCTGTGTAGTCTACACACATTCGCGAGGTGCCATTCGGCTTTTTAACAAGCACCACATTTGCAACCCAGTCTGGAAGTAACATTGCCGAATGAACCCTGCATCAAGTAATTTTTTAACTTCGGCGGCTGCCGCCTGACATCTTTCTTCGCCATGGTTCCGCTTCTTCTACCGTACCGGCTTCTTTTTCGGATCCACAGCCAGTTTATGTACCGCCAGATCATGACTAATGCCTGACATTTCATGGACTTCGAATGCAAAGATGTCCTTGTATTCTTTCAATAGTTTGTGAGAGTCGTCACCTACGACTCTCAGAGCAGTCGTCCCAACTTTGACTGTTCGGTCAGGACGTGAGTCGTCTAGGATCAGGTCCGTATGATCACCAGCCGGCTGAGGGCGGAATTCATCCGACCGCTCCTCTGCCAATGATTGCTATTTTTTGTCTTTTCTTGCGGCCCCTGTCTGGGATGCATTTCTCTTCTTGCCGCCTGCTTTTTGAACAGGCGCACTCTCCTTGACATTGTCAAGGTCTATTTTTCCACCACTCGACCAGTGGCCATAACAGTGGGCTTGACATCGAGAGATAGCACTCTCGGGCCATCCTCTGATCTCCCCTTAGGGATCCGACTGTTTCATTATCCCTCTCAAACTTGAGCAACATAAGAGATGGGATTATAACAGCCTTGGAATTATTCAGGGTTGGTCGTCCCAGAATCATGTTGTAAGCCGAGAGTTCTTCTACTACCAGGAACCGGACTACCATGTGTGGTCCTTCCCCTTTTTCGCCCAGGCGGATGGGTAAATCCACTCGTCCCACTGGGTGGACGACTCCTCCTCCAAACCCTACTAAAGGGTGGGAGGCCGGATGTATGCAATCAGTCTGATATTTTAGTTTCGACAGACATTTGCTACTGATGAGATTTGAGGAGCTTCCGGTATCTATGAGGATTCGGCCAACTCTCTGGTTGGCCACTTTACATTCAATAACGATAGGTCGTCATGCGGCCCTCTTACCCCTCCTAGATCTTCTTCAGTGATGACAATCTCAGGAAATGAATATTTGGAGGGCCGTTCTTGGTGAACGGAATTTACATCTAACCGTCTGATATTGTCTTTGTTGCCCCTAATAGTGGGGCCGCCTCCTGAGAAGCGCCTGCAATGGTGTAGACGACTGCATCATCTGTATCGGAGCTGTCGGCCTGTTGATTCTTTTTTGGTCGACTGCTTTTTTTGAGGAAGTGTTCCTCGTAGATTTCTTGACATAAGTGTCAAGATCACCTTGTTCAGCCAGGCGGTCCAGATACCGCACGAGACTGATGCATTCATTGGTGTGATGACCAACATCTTCATGATAAGCACATAATTTATCTTGGTTCCGGTTGTTTGCAGAACCCTTCATGGGGACCGACTTCTCAATTGAGATCCGTCCCTTGATTTCCTTTAGGAATAAACTGGCTATCCCTTGTTAAACGCATACTTTGGGGAGTATGGTTTGAATTCTTTTTTCTTTTTCTGGGCCGGCTGTTTAGAGGAATCAGCCGCCCAGACCTCTTTTCTTTTCTCGTCTTTGTTTGACGACTGTTTCTGTCGTCCTTCTCTTTTGTCGAACCTTTTCCCGTCCAACTGTTTTCCCGTACTACAAAGATCAGTCTCCTGTATATAGGCTTCCGCTTCAATCAAGGCCTCTTGAAGAGTCGCCACCCTCTTTCAGACCAAATCAAATTTGAAGGTCGACCCGTCTTTGAGACCTTTGAAAAAAGTCAGTATAGGCTACTTCATCCGGTAACCCTTGAATCTGTATTCTCATCAGGTTAAACCGCCTGATGTAAGAACGAAGCCCCTCCTTCTCGCCCTGCTGAATTTTTTCCTAAATCAAGGGTCGTCTTCTTCGCAGGGATGTTCATGGAAAAGTTGGAGGTGAATAAGTAAGCAAGCGTCCTGAAGTTATTTACACAACCAGTCGACAGGTTGTGAACCATTGTTGTGCGATTCCTTTGAGAGTCGCTGGGAAACACTTGCACCAGGTGGGATCATCCAACCCTTGAAGGTACATCAGGTTGGGGTGAATGCCATCAGATTGTCTTCTGGGTTAGTAAGTGCCGTCATAGGCGCCTACTAATACATTTTTCACTTTGGCCGGCTGAGCGGCTTCAGTAATTTCCTTGGAGAAGGCCGACGGCTGTTCACCAAGTCTAAGCAACCGTAGCTGCCAGTCCATAGGTTGGACATTTTTTGCTGCATGTCCACCAAAACGGAGGTGGCTGTAAGAAATACTGTAGTTGCGTACAAACGGTAAGTTGGTTACCGCCTTGTCGCTATGATAGCCGGACTGACAGGAGGTGCCGCCTGACTGACTCTCATGATACGACTGAGTATGCCTCATCGAGTTATTTCGCAGACTGTCTTGGAAGTTTGAAGTAGAGGCCGACTTTAACAATTGGTCACTCTTCTTCTCCTCTAGCAGTAGCGAGCGTCTGTGTATGTTTTTCTCGACCCGTCCGCCTGAATATGACGAACAGGTTTCCTAGTTCCTGGAGTAGGAAAACGGTATTTTGTGAAATCAAGGGCAGTCGGCTCCCGCTTCCTAGATTTAGGATGAGGAGTCGCCTCTCGCCCTTGAACTGGCTTCCTCTTCTGTGAAGTGGAGAGTTTCTTAGCCGACTGCTCCTTGTCTAGAGCAGGCGGCTTCTGTTTGATAAACTCTTGAATTTCTCCCTTGAAGTCCCTCATGAAGGTCATGAGTTCGTTCCTTGTGATGGGAGCAGACCCATCAGTCGGCTGCTGCCGAACAGGCGGTGCGCCTGCTGGCTCACTTCCAGTTTGAAGATGTTCCCGTTCTGTCCTTTCGGTCTGACGGGGTACGTCGGGCCCTTAGGGTCCCGTCTGAAGCTGTGTGAGCTTCAACTTCAAATTCATTCTCAATATCGTGGTCCGACTGAACTTGAGGGTCGTCTAAGGACGCCTCTCTTCAGGAGTCGGTACAAACGTGGATGCCATCTCAGAAGTACTCTCCCCACAGACGGCGCTAAATGTTTCGGGGTTTTCTTATGTCCTGCGGGAGAGTTACAATTCCGAGACTGGAACCGGACGCCTGTACCTGCAAAACAACGGAGACTCCTGGTGGTGGAAGCTCCGCCTCCAACGGTCAAGTTAGTACTTGATTAAGGAGTAATTAATGCGGAAATTAAAGTGATTGGGTCTCTCTAGGTGAGAATGTTTAATGTAGGTAATCTGCTTTTTTAGCGTGATCAGCCTGTTATTCCTGTAATCTCCCTTAATGAGGAAACGTGCTAATCCTAGGTTTAGGTTAACCTAGGGCTGATTGGGCTTCCCTCGGAAGTTGGGCCTGGCTGGCCGGTTTCTCCATTAGGCACGGAGTATGCCACGTGTCATGACATAATAGGTCCAAGGTGGACAAATAAGCGGGTGCCACGTGGCAAGCCCTGACAGTTCCAACTGAGGGACACTTGGCAGGACCTGATTGGCCCACGTGGCGCATTCCGATTGGTGGGAGCAAAATCCCCTAATCACATCTGACTTTCATTTGATTCAAATAGCTTCTTTGAATGCATTTGACTTTTAATATGATTCAAAAAGCTTTGTTTGAATGTGTTTGACTTTTTATTTGATTTAATTAGCTTTTTAGAATGCATTTGACTTTCATTTGACTTTATTAGCTTTGTAGAATGCATGACTTTAATTTTGAATCAAAAACTTTGTTTGAATGAGTTTGGCTTTTATTTGAATCAATTAGCTTTGTTTGAATGTGTTTGACTTTCATTTGATTTAATTAGTTTTATAGAATGCAAATGACTTTCATTTGATTCAATTAGCTTTGTTGAAAGCATTTGACTTTCATTTGATTAAAAAGCTTTGTTTGAATGTGTTTGACTTTCATTTGATTTAAATAGCTTTGTTTTATTGTGTTTGACTTTCATTTGATTCAATTAGCTTTGTTGAATGCATTTGACTTTCATTTGATTCAAAAAGCTTTGTTTGAATGTGTTTGACTTTCATTTGATTCAATATGCTTTGTAGAATGCATTTGACTTTCATTTGATTTAATTAGCTTCTTTGAATGCATTTGACTTTAATTTGATTCAAAAAAGCTTTGTTTGAATGTGTTTGATTTTCGTTTGATACAATTAGCATTGTAGAATGCATTAGACTTTCATTTGATTCAAAAAGCATTATTTGAATGTGTTTGACTTTCATTTGATTCAATTACCTTTGTTTGAATGTGTTTGACTTTCTTTTGATTCAATTAGCTTTGTTGAATGCATTTGACTTTCATTTGATTCAAAAAGCTTTGTTTGAATATGTTTGACTTTCATTTATTCAATTAGCTTTGTAGAATGCATTAGAGTTTCATTTGATTCAATTAGCTTTGTTTGAATGCTTTTCTCTTTCAATTGATTCAATTAGCTTTGTAAAATGCATTTGCTTTCATTTGATTAAATTAGCTTTGTCGAATGCATTTGACTTTCATTGATTAAATATGTTTGACTTTTATTTGAATCAATTAGCTATGTTTAAATGTGTTTCACTTTCATTTGATTTAATTTGCTTTGTAGAATGCATTTGAAATTCATTTGATACAATTAGCTTTAATGAATGCATTTTACTTTGATTTGATTCAAAAAGCTTTGTTTGAATGTGTTTGACTTTCATTTGATTCAATTAGCTTTGTAGAATGCATTAGACTTTCATTTGATTCAATTAGCTTTGTTTGATTGTGTTTCACTTTCATTTCATTCAATTAGCTTTGTAGAATGCATTTGACTTTCATTTGATTCAAAAGCTTTGTTTGAATGTGTTTGACTTTCATTTGCTTCAATTGCTTTTAGAATGCATTTGATTTTCATTTGATTTCATTGTTTGAATGTGTTTCACTTTCATTAGATTCAATTACCTTTGTTTGAATGTGTTTGATTTTCGTTTGATACAATTAGCTTTGTAGAATGCATTTGACTTTCATTTGATTCACTTAGCTTTGTTAAATGCATTTTACTTTCATACGATTCAAAAAGCTTTGTTTGAATGAGTTTAACTTTCATTTGAATCAATTAGCTTTGTTGAAAGCAATCCATTTTCATTTGATTCAAAATGCTTTGTTTGAATGTGTTTGACTTTCATTTGATTCAATTAGCTTTTAAAATGCATTTGACTTTCATTTGACTTTATTAGCTTTGTTGTATGCATATGACTTTAATTTTGATTCAAAAACTTTGTTTGAATGAGTTAGACTTTCATTTGAATCAATTAGCTTTGTTTGAATGTGTTTGACTTTCATTTAATTTAATTAGCTTTATAGAATGCATTTGACTTTCATTTGATTCAATGAGCTTTGTTGAAAGCATTTGACTTTCTTTTGATTAAAAAAGCTTTGTTTGAATGTGGTTGACTTTCATTTGATTCAGTTAGCTTTGTTTTATTGTGTTTGACTTTCATTTGATTTAATTAGCTTTGTAGAATGCATTTGACTTTCATTTGATTCAATATGATTTGAAAAATGCATCTGACTTTCATTTGATTCAAATAGCTTCTTTGAATGCATTTGACTTTTAATATGATTCAAAGAGCTTTGTTTAAATGTGTTTGACTTTCATTTGATTCAATTAGCTTTTTAGAATGCATTTGACTTTCATTTGACTTTATTAGCTTTGTAGAATGCATATGACTTTAATTTTGAATCAAAACTTTGTTTGAAAGAGTTTGGCTTTTATTTGAATCAATTAGCTTTGTTTGAATGTGTTTGACTTTCATTTGATTTAATTAGTTTTATAGAATGCAAATGACTTTCATTTTATTCAATTAGCTTTGTTGAAAGCATTTGACTTTCATTTGATAAAAAAAGCTTTGTTTTAATGTGTTTGACTTTCATTTGATTCAAATAGCTTTGTTTTGTTGTGTTTGACTTTCATTTGATTCAATTAGCTTTGTTTGATTGTGTTTGACTTTCATTTGATTCAATTAGCTTTGGTGAATGCATTTGACTTTCATTTGATTTCAAAAAGCTTTGTTTTAATGTGTTTGACTTTCATTTGATTCAATATGCTTTGTAGAATGCATTTGACTTTCATTTGATTTAAATAGCTTCTTTGAATGCATTTGACTTTAATTTGATTCAAAAAGCTTTTTGAATGTTTTGATTTTCGTTTGATACAATTAGCTTTGTAGAATGCATTAGACTTTCATTTGATTCAAAAAGCATTATTTGAATGTGTTTGACTTTCATTTGATTCAATTACCTTTGTTTGAATGTGTTTGACTTTCATTTGATTCAATTAGCTTTGTAGAATGCATTAGACTTTCATTTGATTTAATTAGCTTTGTTTGAATGCTATTCACTTTCAATTGATTCAATTAGCTTGTAGAATGCATTTGACTTTCATTTGATTAAATTAGGTTTTTGGAATGCAATTGACTTTCATGATTCAAAAACCTTTGTTTGAATGTGTTTGACTTTTATTTGAATCAATTAGCTATGTTTGATGTGTTTTACTTTCTTTTGATTTAATTATCTTTGTAGAATGCATTTGACTTTCATTTGATTTAATTAGCTGTGATGAATGCATTTGACTTTCATTTGATTAAAAAAGCTTTGTTTGAATGTGTTTGACTTTCATTTGATTCAATTGGCGTTGTAGAATGCATTAGACTTTCATTTGATTCTATTAGCTTTGTTTGATTGTGTTTGACTTTCATTTGATTCTATTAGCTTTGTTGAATGCATTTGACTTTCAATTGATTCAAAAAGCTTTGTTTGAATGTGTTTGACTTTCATTTGATTTAATTAGATTTGTAGAATGCATTAGAGTTTCATTTGATTTAATTAGCTTTGTTTGAATGCTTTTCATTTTCAATTGATTCAATTAGCTTTGTAAAATGCATTTGACTTTCATTTGATTAATTTAGCTTTGTGGAATGCATTTCACTTTCATATGATTTAAAAAGCTTTGTTTGAATATGTTTGACTTTTATTTGAATCAATTAGCTATGTTTGAATGTGTTTTACTTTCATTTGATTTATTTTGCTTTGTAGAATGCATTTGAATTTCATTTGATACAATTAGCTTTAATGAATGCATTTTACTTTGATTTGATTCAAAAAGCTTTGTTTGAATGTGTTTGACTTTCATTTGATTCAATTGGCGTTGTAGAATGCATTAGACATTCATTTGATTCAATTAGCATTGTTTGATTGTGCTTGACTTTCATTTGATTCAATATGCTTTGTAGAATGCATTTGACTTTCATTTGATTTAAATAGCTTTGTTTGAATGTGTTTGATTTTCATTTGATACAATTAGCTTTATAGAATGCATTAGACTTTCATTTGATTCAAAAACCATTGTTTGAATGTGTTTAACTTTCATTTGATTCAATTACCTTTGTTTGAATGTGTTTGACTTTTATTAGATTCAATTAGCTTTGTAGAATGCATTTGACTTTCATTTGATTCACTTAGCTTTGTTAAATGCATTTTACTTTCATACGATTCAAAAAGCTTTGTTTGAATGAGTTTGACTTTCATTTGAATCAATTAGCTTTGTTGAAAGCATTTCTCTTTCATTTGATTCAAAATGCTTTGTTTGAATGTGTTTGACTTTCATTTGATTCAATTAGCTTTTTAAAATGCATTTGACTTTCATTTGACTTTATTAGCTTTGTTGTATGCATATGACTTTAATTTTGATTCAAAAACTTTGTTTGAATGAGTTTGACTTTCATTTGTATCAATTAGCTTTGTTTGAATGTGTTTGACTTTCATTTGATTTAATTAGCTTTATAGAATGCATTTGACTTTCATTTGATTCAATGAGCTTTGTTGAAAGCATTTGACTTTCTTTTGATAAAAAAAGCTTTGTTTGAATGTGGTTGACTTTCATTTGATTCAATTAGCTTTGTTTTATTGTGTTTGACTTTCATTTGATTTAATTAGCTTTGTAGAATGCATTTGACTTTCATTTGATTCAATATGATTTGAAAAATGCATTTGACTTTCATTTGATTCAAATAGCTTCTTTGAATGCATTTGACTTTTAATATGATTCAAAGAGCTTTGTTTGAATGTGTTTAACTTTCATTTGATTCAATTAGCTTTTTAGAATGCATTTGACTTTCATTTGACTTTATTAGCTTTGTAGAATGCATATGACTTTAATTTTGAATCAAAAACTTTGTTTGAAAGAGTTTGGCTTTTATTTGAATCAATTAGCTTTGTTTGAATGTGTTTGACTTTCATTTGATTTAATTAGTTTTATAGAATGCAAATGACTTTCATTTTATTCAATTAGCTTTGTTGAAAGCATTTGACTTCATTTGATAAAAAAGCTTTGTTTGAATGTGTTTGACTTTCATTTGATTCAAATAGCTTTGTTTTATTGTGTTTGACTTTCATTTGATTCAATTAGCTTTGTTTGATTGTGTTTCACTTTCATTTGATTTAATTAGCTTTGTTGAATGCATTTGACTTTCATTTGAATCAAAAAGCTTTTTGAATGTGTTTGACTTTCATTTGATTCAATTAGCTTTGTAGAATGCATTAGAGTTTCATTTGATTCAATTAGCTTTGTTTGAATGCTTTTCTCTTTCAATTGATTCAATTAGCTTTGTAAAATGCATTTGACTTTCATTTTATTAAATTATCTTTGTGGAATGCATTTGACTTTCATATGATTCAAAAAGCTTTGTTTGAATGTGTTTGACTTTCATTTGATTCAATTAGCTTTTAGAATGCATTTGACTTTCATTTGACTTTATTAGCTTTGAATGCATATGACTTTAATTTTGAATCAAAAACTTTGTTTGAATGAGTTTGGCTTTTATTTGAATCAATTAGCTTTGTTTGAATGTGTTTGACTTTCATTTGATTTAATTAGTTTTTAGAATGCAAATGCCTTTCATTTGATTCAATTAGCTTTGTTGAAAGCATTTGACTTTCATTTTGATCAAAAAAGCTTTGTTTGAATGTGTTTGACTTTCATTTGATTCAAATAGCTTTGTTTTATTGTGTTTGACTTTCATTTGATTCAATTAGCTTTTGTTGAATGCATTTGACTTTCATTTGATTCAAAAAAGCTTTGTTTTTAATGTGTTTGACTTTCATTTGATTCAATATGCTTTGTAGAATGCATTTGACTTCATTTGATTTAAATGCTTCTTTGAGTGCATTTGACTTTAATTTGATTCAAAAAGCTTTGTTTGAATGTGTTTGATTTTCGTTTGATACAATTAGCTTTGTAGAATGCATTAGACTTTCATTTGATTCAAAAAGCATTATTTGAATGTGTTTGACTTTCATTTGATCAATTACCTTTGTTTTAATGTGTTTGACTTTCATTTGATTCAATTAGCTTTGTAGAATGCATTAGACTTTCATTTGATTTAATTTGCTTTTTTGAATGCTATTCACTTTCAATTGATTCAATTAGCTTTGTAGAATGCATTTGACTTTCATTTGATTAAATTAGGTTTTTGGAATGCAATTGACTTTCATATGATTCAAAAACCTTTGTTTGAATGTGTTTGACTTTTATTTGAATCAATTAGCTATGTTTGATGTGTTTTACTTTCTTTTGATTTAATTATCTTTGTAGAATGCATTTGACTTTCATTTGATTTAATTAGTTGTGATGAATGCATTTGACTTTCATTTGATTAAAAAAGCTTTGTTTGAATGTGTTTGACTTTCATTTGATTCAATTGGCGTTGTAGAATGCATTGACTTTCATTTGATTCTATTAGCTTTGTTTGATTGTGTTTGACTTTCATTTGATTCAATTAGCTTTGTTGAATGCATTTGACTTTCAATTGATTCAAAAAGCTTTGTTTGAATGTGTTTGACTTTCATTTGATTTATTTAGATTTGTAGAATGCATTAGAGTTTCATTTGATTCAATTAGCTTTGTTTGAATGCTTTTCATTTTCAATTGATTCAATTAGCTTTGTAAATGCATTTGACTTTCATTTGATTAATTTAGCTTTGTGGAATGCATTTCACTTTCATATGATTTAAAAAGCTTTGTTTGAATATGTTTGACTTTTATTTGAATCAATTAGCTATGTTTGAATGTGTTTTACTTTCATTTGATTTAATTTGCTTTGTAGAATGCATTTGAATTTCATTTGATACAATTAGCTTTAATGAATGCTTTTACTTTGATTTTGATTCAAAAAGCTTTGTTTGATTGTGTTTGACTTTCATTTGATTCAATTGGTGTTGTAGAATGCATTAGACATTCATTTGATTCAATTAGCTTTGTTTGATTGTGCTTGACTTTCATTTGATTCAATATGCTTTTTAGAATGCATTTGACTTTCATTTGATTTAAATAGCTTTGTTTGAATGTGTTTGATTTTCATTTGATACAATTAGCTTTATAGAATGCATTAGACTTTCATTTGATTCAAAAACCATTGTTTGAATGTGTTTGACTTTCATTTGATTCAATTACCTTTGTTTGAATGTGTTTGACTTTTATTAGATTCAATTAGCTTTGTAGAATGCATTTGACTTTCATTTGATTCACTTAGCTTTGTTAAATGCATTTTACTTTCATACGATTCAAAAAGCTTTGTTTGAATGAGTTTGACTTTCATTTGATTCAATTAGCTTTGTTGAAAGCATTTCACTTTCATTTGATTCAAAATGCTTTGTTTGAATGTGTTTGACTTTCATTTGATTCAATTAGCTTTTAAAATGCATTTGAATTTCATTTGACTTTATTAGCTTTGTTGTATGCATATGACTTTAATTTTGATTCAAAAACTTTTGTTTGAATGAGTTGACTTTCATTTGAATCAATTAGCTTTGTTTGAATGTGTTTGACTTTAATTTGATTTTAATTAGCTTTATAGAATGCATTTGACTTTCATTTGATTCAATGAGCTTTGTTGAAAGCATTTGACTTTCATTTGATT